>NC_142603.1:32831262-32959569 GCF_041222555.1 Hakea prostrata
AAAAGGAATACCGCAATTATCGCTAATCATATACCAACTACCACCATCTCATAACAATGACAAACCACAAAGTAAACATGAAATTAAAGTAAACAGCGGTAGTATGATGACATATATATGAAACTACGGCGGTATATATTGGTCACAGTTAAGAATAACAATTTCTAAATCAACATCTTTGGAAGTATACATAAATAGATAAGATATTAGTTGTCCTTACTTTGCATATCTTTGACTTGTCCGTAAAATGGAATCCGGTCAATTATTAGTAGACTTTTCTTATAAGCGGTAGTCACCTAAACACGGGGTTATTAGAATATATAAGTTACATAAACCAAATTGAATCAAAGCCGAAATCTATTTGGTCACTTTGTTTACCAACCGGTCGCTTGTGCCGGTCGCTTAGGTTAGCGACCGCCACTAGTGACCGCCCCAAAAACGGTGAGCTTCAATCCGAAACTCGGGCTTCGATTACTCGATTTCAATCCGGTTTTCGAGTAATCTCATCCTAAGTCTCGAATTAAACACTCCCTAAGCCAAAAGGGTAAGAGAAAACAATCCCCTATCATCGGTGGATTATCCCTAACCCTCTCCTTTATTGGATTTTCCATCTCACGAAGCGGGGTTCCGTTTGTGGTTATTCCATCTCAGCGAGATAAAAAAAAGGGTAAAGAATAACCAGGGGGTAATCACGGTGGCGAGGAAAAAGGATAAAATTAAACTAACGGAGATAAGAGAGTAGAGAACGAAGGGTTAGTTCAATACCTCACACCGAGAAAGTCGAGAGAAGAAGAGAGCGATCCTCCAAACCAGCATCGGTAATCCGGAGACTCTTTCGGATCTTCCCCGCAGCCGTCTTAACTCCCAAATAAGAAATAACGAATAAAATAATCGTTAATGAGACGGAGTTTACCTTTTATAGAAGTGCAGGGGGCAAAATAGGGCAAAATCCCAGCAGAGACCGGGCGGTCGCTTGGGCCGGTCGCTTAGGTTAAGCGACCGCCACTAGTAACCGCCCCATGTAATTTGCCATACAAGGGTGCTTTTACTAGGGGGTTGATACCCAAGGTCAACCTAGCCCTAAATAAGAGATGGGGGAGATCTTACCTTCATTCCGGACATCTCTGAACGACACTTGACTTCCGAATTTCCCACACCGGCCAAGGCGGGCTTTTCGGACATAGGATCCGGATCCATGGGTCCTGGTATGGATCATGGGCTTCAATCCGGATACTCCACAAGTTCACCCGACTAGACCTTCGGGTTCTCGGACTGGAATACGGATCTCGGGTTAGAAATACGGGGGGTATTACATTCCTCCCTCCTTAAAAGAAATTTCGTCCCCGAAATTACAACGTACTGAAGGTCCAAAAGGTGAGGATACTTGGACCGCATCTCATCTTCTTTCTCCCAAGATGCTTCCTCAAAAGAGTGATTCTTCCATCTGATCTTCACCAAAGGTATAGTCCGATTTCTCAAGTGCTTGTCCTTTCGGTCCAAAATCTCCGCCGGTTCTTCATCATACGTTAAATCCGCACTCAACCCTTCCGGTTCATCTTTGAGCAGCTGTTCTGCACTTATCAAGCATTGCCTTAGCATAGATACATGGAATACATCATGCACACCAGCAAGAGGCAGGGGCAAAGCCAGCCGATAAGCTCTTTGGTCCAACCTTCTCAATAATGTCAAAGGGACCAATATACCTAGGGCTGAGTTTTCCCTTAACATTGAAACGCATGACTCCTTTCATCGGCGAAACTTTCAAAAACGCACGCTCACCAACTTGAAACTCAAGGTCGGACCTTCTTTTATCCGCATAGGACTTACGTCGAGGCCAGCGGTTTTGATCCTTTCTCTAATCATATCCACCATAGTGCCGGTGATTTCGATTAGATCGGGGGCCAAGAACACGCCTTTCCCCAACTTCATCCCAATACGGAGGAGTTACGCAAGTCTTCCCATACGAGCTTTAAGCGGGGCCATTCCAATAGTAGGCGATAGCTTGTTGTTATAAGCAAACTCCACCAAGGCTAGGTGGTCATCCCGGTTACCACTCATATCTATGACACACGCTCTAAGCATATCTTCCAAAATCTGTATGGTCCTTTCCGATTGGCCATCGGTGCGAGGATGATGAGCGATACTCAAATTCAGGTGAGTACCCAGAGCTTTCTGCGAGCTATTCCCGAGAAACGCGACGTAAACCTCGGGTCTCTGTCGACACAATGCTAACCGGAACACCATGCAATCTCACTACATTATCAACATAGAGTCGGGCCAACTTATCCATGGAATAGGTGATCTTCATCGAAATGAAGTGTGCTGATTTGGTTAATCGGTCCACTACCACCCACACCGAGTCATTCCCTTTTCCGGATCGGGGCGGACCGGTGACAAAATCCATAGCAATGTCTTCCCATTTCCAACTAGGTGCTTGGAAGAGGTTGCGAAAGGCAGACGAAGGCTGCCGGACAGCTTTCACACGTTGACAAGTCCCACATTTAGCGATGAAATCTTCCACATCGTTCTTCATGCCGGACCACCAAAAATACCCTTTCATATCATGGTACATCTTCACGCTTCCGGGATGAATAGTAAAGATGGACTGATGAGCATCGATCAAGATTTAAACCACGAGGTCTTCCACTGCGGGAACACAAACTCTTCCTCTAAAAACAAGAGCACCATCAAAGGCTAGGGAGAAATCTTCCACGTCCTTAGTCTTTGAAGTGATCAAGTCAATCTTTTTCTTCAGTTCGGATCAGCCAAGCTGTAGAGCAACAATTCGGTCCCTCAAACTTGGTCGAGCGTCTGACTGCCAAAACGACACCGAACTTTACGGCAAAATCTCAAGTCCAAATCTTACTATGGAGAACAATAAGGGCTTCTTGAGACATGTCGAACCACACTTCCTCGATTACTCTTTCTACTTAAGGCATCGGCAACCACATTAGCTTTTCTGGATGATATTGAATATCACAATCGTAGTCCTTCACCAGTTCTAGCCATCTTCTCTGTCTCATATTCAACTCCTTTTGAGTAAAGAAATACTTGAGACTCTTGTGGTCGGTGAAAATAGATATCTTTTCACCATAAAGATAGTGACGCCAAATCTTGAGCAAAAACCACCGCTGCCAATTCCAAGTCATGAGTAGGATAATTATGCTCGTAGTTCTTCAAGCGCCTAGAAGCATAAGCTACCACCTTCCCATCTTTGCATCAACACGCAACCCAAACCAACTTTAGAGGCATCGGTATACAGCATCAAACCTCCGAGTCATCTGGTATCGTCAACACGGGAGTGTTAGTTAACCTTTTCTTGAGTTCTTGAAAACTCTCTTCACGAGCTTCGCTCCACTCAAACTTGACTCCTTTTAAGTAAGCTTTGTCATAGGTCTTTGAGATTACGGAGAAATTCTCAATGAAGCGCCTATAATAACCTGCCATACCAAGAAAACTTGAATTTCCGTGGTGACTTAGGTTGGTCCCAATCATTCACGACTTGAACTTTTGCGGGATCGACTTTAATTCCGTCGGCGAAGCCGATGTGACCTAGGAACATAACTTTAGGTAACCAAAAGTCACATTTGCTTTGAACTTGGCAAACAACTTCTTCTCTCTCAACCGCTGCAAGGCAAAACTCGGATGTCCAACGTGTTCTTCTTCGTCCTTTGAATAGATCAGAATGTCATCGATAAACACAATGATAAATTTATCTAAGACATCCTGAAATACCCGATTCATCGGATCCATGAGCAGTTGCCGGTGCATTAGTAAGACCAAAAGGCATAACTCGGAATTCATAATGCCCATATCTAGTCCTAAATGCGATCCTGCACACATCATTGGACTTTACTCTTAGCGATGGTACCCAGGATCTCGGATCGATCTTTGAGAACACGAGAGGCACCCTTCAACTGATCAAACAAGTCGTCGATCCTAGGGAGAGGATATTTATTTTTTATCGTCAACTTGTTTAATTCCCGATAATCTATGCACATTCGCATACTACCGTCCTTCTTCTTCACAAACAAAACCGGGGCTCCCCACGGTGAAACACTGGTTGGATAAACCCTTTGCTTGACAAATCATTTAAGCGAGTCTGAAGTTCCTTCAACTCGGTCGGAGCCATCCGGTGCGGAGCTTTCCGACACGGGGCTGCTCCAGGGAATTAGATCAATTGAAAATTCTAACTCCCTCTCTGCGGAGGCAAACCCGGACAAATCATCGGGGAAAACATCGGGAAAGTCCACGACAACCCGATATCGGGACAACCGTTTCACACCTTCCGAGACATCTCGAGAAGAGGAAAAGAAGTCCAACATTCTTAGTCCACTTTGCGACTTTCGCGATGGCAGCCACTATCTTCTTACTCAACTTCTCCCGACTACATTCATACTCAAATGGACTATCATTCGTAGGATGAAGGCAGTACCTTCCTTTCCGAACAAAGGATAAGCTGCACCATACTTAGATAGCCAATCAATTCCAAATATTACATCAAAATCGGACATGTCTAACTTGATCGGACGGGCTTCAAGGGTTCTACCGGCAATAACCCTTTGGACAAGATTCAACCACTTCATCTAATCTAACAACGGATCTGGTTGGAGTACTAATTACTAGTCCTCTATCCAACTTCGCAAGTGTAACGGGAATACGACTCACAAAAGAAGATGCTATGAATGAATACGATGCACCGGTATCAAATAATCCGAAAGCGGTAGATGATCTTTGAAATGATACTGTCACAACATCGTGATCTGTCTCGGACTCGGAACCAACAACAACTTAAACTTTACCGGGTGGAACACTCGAAACGGGCTTTAAGGCGACACACGAGGATTCGGCTTCGAGTGCGATTGCGAGAATAATGACCACTCTTCCCACGGTTAAAGCGAGATCAAATCCCTACCACCCACGGGAGCTGCTTGAAGAAGGATAAGAAGGCCTCGGGTTATTAGCCTCTTTGGACGAGGGTTGGCATAGATCGGTCCGGTACCACGACTACCGGCAACGGGACGCGCCGGTGCACCACTAGAACCATGGCTCGAAGCGGAGGTGGAGCTGGAACTAGCTCCTCGAGGCTGAAACGAAGGGGCGGTATAAGGAGCGAGCCTAGAGAATCTCCGGTTACGGTCACCCGAATGATTCTGTTCGAGACGGAGCAGCTGGAGCGAGATAATTCTCTCTCTCATTCTCTTCTACCTTCTTAGCATTACTGTACCATCTCGGCATAATCCACAATAGGATGAATTGCCGGGTAAGTCTTCGATGGCGGCCTCAAACCCTTGAAGAACTTCTTTGCCTTCTCACGGTCACCTTTGAAAGCATCGGGGGCAAAGTAGAACAACTCTTCAAACTTCTTCCGGTACTCCCGAGCAGTACTAGGTCCTTGAGTGGGTGCCATGAACTCCGCTTCCTTAGCATCTCTCACGGACTCGGGAAAATAATTCTTGCAAAATGCCTCCTTGAAAATTTCCCAAGTAAGAACCGGGTGCGATGCTTCCAAAATAGGTGCAGTAGCATTCCACCACGCATCGGCTTCATCTTTGCGATCTCTGCTCTGCACAAAGAATCTTCGAGCTTCATTGCAACGGAGGTTGCGAAAAGCTTTCTCCAACTCTCGGATCCACTTGTTCGGGAACAATGCATCCGATGAAATACCGATAAAAGGCTGGGATCTGAAGCTTCAAGAAATGCTCCATCAATCTTGCATGCGGACCGGGGGCAAAACCGTCCACAACATTACCAGCTGCGAAGTACCGGCTCCATAAGGATTAAAAGCTGCACGGGCATTCTGCTGAGTAGTCGCAAAACCTTGCATCATAGCGATGGCGATTATCTTTGTGGGTGCATCATATTTCCCGAGAATGTTCATCACATCTCGAATAGAGACTACTTGCGGTGCTAGTGGAGGATTCCCAGGTGGAAGGAATTTCAACACGGGAGGCTCGGTTTCGGTGTTTCTGCCGGGTATCTCAACACGATTCCGATTCTCACCACCTTCTTCTCCAACTTGACCATTAACGACCACGATTCCTTAATTGAACCATTACGAAAGAATTCGAGAGATTAGCAACGCTCAAAGATTAAATCCGGAAAAGATTCCACAAGTCAAGATTATTCCACAACGGTACCAACATTCACAAACGAGAAGAAGCGACAAGCACAAATTCCAAAAATCCACAAAACGAGCCAAAAATCCAAAATTTTGTGCAACGATGATAGCTGGACCGTCGCTTGAGCCGGTCGCTTAAGATAGCGACCGCCACTAGTGACCGCCCCAAAATACGCGCGACAGCAACGCTTCAAATACGATTTTTGGGTCATATTTCATTCTTACACTTCTCAAAACGCGATTTGGGCTCTGGGGATTTCGTGCAAAGGGTTAGGAAGGTATTTTGGAGACTCCGTTGGCTTCGGATTTACTTCCCACGCGACGCATACACGCTACACGAGGTAATCATCTCATGAAAACCTTCATTTCTATGGTTTGCATGATAGAACTACAATGTGTAACTGTTTTTAGGTTTTCTTTTGTGCAAAAATGTTTCTTTTACATCCCATAACATGTCTAGGCATAGATCTACTGTTCACTACGCATTTTTACACAAATATGTAATTATTAGACATCTCATAGCTTCTCATTTTGCATTTTTTTTTTCCTAAAAACAGATTTTCTCACTAGATGGCTGCCCGCGGAGGTAGGGAGAGTACCCATTCGCGGCCGAGGTCGTGGTCGAGGTAGAGGTGGCGCACATGACCCGGTCCATCCGGACTACTTTAGATCCTGGAGGCACGGGAGCTATACTTTGGCCACTTCGGTCATCGTGCGATCGAGTATGGTCGACCGGTAGTGACTTCGAGAGGTAGCACGGTTCCCGGATCGAGGTAGATTTGAGGCTGTGGGTTGGAGAGGTACCTTGTTTTTGAACGAGGACGCCTATCCCAAGCTAGTCGGGTTATTCTACAGCAACTTTGACCTTCCACGAGAGAGATGGATGGAGAGCACGACACTAGGCTAGTGATAGAGAGCCGGGTGAAGACCACGGACATACGCTTCACCACGGAGGAGTTGGCTCACATCCTAGACGTGCCATACATCCACGGCGACGGGAGATGGTTCGAGCCGGGGGCTGAGTCGAGACGATGTCATTCATGGGGAGGAGAGAGCTCTCATCTACTCGAGCATTTGCCCACGGAGTGCAGCGGGGTAGAGTCGGTGGCGAGGCTGTATCCCTCATGCGGGATCATTTCCGGGATCATAGCACGGAACTTGCTTGCCTAAGGCGGGTCATCGAGTGAGATTTCACTCATGCGGGCTATGATGACCTTTTCGGTGTACACTCGCTACCGGGTAGACTTGGCTTACATAATCCAAAATGCCATGATCTACCGAGTGACACATCCGAGGGGAGCAAACCTTGGATACGGGCGGCTTCGACACGGATCTTTGAGCACTTCGGGGTCGACTTCGAGGGAGAGGAGACTATCCCGGTTGGGCATAGCGGTACCATAGGATACAGATTGGTCGCTCGGATGCACTTAGCGGGCGGACCAAACTCACCGAGAGATGCCGGCCGAGCGGAGGACATGGATGTAGGGGCGATGATGAGGATCATGCGGACTCGCCACCACCTTCCCGGTTCGAGACGGGAGGCACATCCGGGACTCGGGATACTTCGGAGATCGCACCACCTTGGGCTAGGGGTCTGTTCACTCGGATGGACCGGTTCGAGCGAGGGCGGGTAGAGATGAGGGGCCGGATAGCGAGTGCCTTGACATACTCCGCCGAGATGAGACTAGCTCCACCACCACCACCACCGCGGTAGATAGGTCTAGGTTTTGATTCACTATGATTCGATGCGACCTTAGGGTTTAGATATGTTTATTGTAGTTTTTATTTCAGCACATGTTCATTCCCTAACATTTTGTAAAGCGTAGAGTACGCTCCAAATTATGTAAGGCTTTATCTTATTAATGAAACACGGTTATGTTTATTGCACTTGTATTATTGTCTCTTATGCATTTTCTTGATAATTCTTGTGTGAGAATATATTTCACTTGACTTATTGTAAGTTATTCAAAATAGGATCCACTTACTTTATCGGTTTGTTTCTAACAAAAGGTGTTCTATTACTCACTCTAATTCTTTTGAGTCACTTAGGATCTATGACTCAGTTTGCTCGTCTAATACTTGTATTAATTATTATTGACTTCATAAAACCATGGCTCTGATACCACTCTGTCACACCCCACCCGTCGGTCTCGGTTTACCCGCCCGAGCAACCCGTGGGTGCGATCCGTCACAAGATCCAAGGTTTTAGTCTATCAACAATATTTAAGACAAATCCGGATAATCATGAGCAAGAATATCCAATAACTAAATTAAATGAATTACGAAGCCCAAAATGCTCCAATAACAAAGGAAAGAAAATAAAGAGTAATGAATAAGTCAAAAATGAGGGCGGCGGAATAAAAGTGTTTAAATCGGTTTCTTTCCAGTTTGTTTCTCTAAGTTAATGAACTTAGATTCCAGTTTAATGAGGTGAGGAGTCCTCCAATTCTTCTCCGTCGGACCATCAACCGGTGCGATAAGCGCACTCCATGCAACCGCAGGAACTCCCGCACATGCTATTTCCATCTCCCGCTGGCGGTGCCACGTCTTCTTCAAGCGGGATGGTTCCTTCATAGGGAACCAACCCATCTTCGAATACAATTCCCTCCTCTTGTATAAGCTAAAAACATACAAAGAATAAAGGAATGAGTTCTAAAGAACTCGATGAGAAAACAATCATATATCTCATCCATCATCCAAAAATACCATGATACATCGGTAATATGAATGAATGCAAAAACATGAATGATGCTATGATTTCTAACTATGCAAGTCTCTAATAGCTGACATGCTTTAAGATAAACACCAGCCCTCCTCTGGGTAAGTCTCATCACTCTGATCCGGCAAGGACTGGTTACCTCTTGTAGGGATCCGGGGAAAAAGGGAAAGTCCACACTGGCTCACAAACCATGGTTAGGGGTTAAGTCCACACTCTCTCACCACGACCATTGGTAATGAGTCTTGGCGCATGTCTGGGTTTCTAATCCAATGCAAGGTCATAATGGTTACATGTCTACATGAAGTCCGAGATACATCCCCTATGGCACCGACCAACTCGGTTCGGTATCCTTCGCAACCTAGGAGTAAGAATCCTCCACGGACTGGCTACCTCTGTTGGACTCTACTCCATAACCCTATGGTCATCCACATATCATTGGGGCGGATGCTCTCATGATTCCTCCCGACACCCGGTCCGGTCCTTGGACATCCATGAGCCCAACCCTAACATATGCAACCCTACCATTTCATGACCAACAGTGGACCACCAAGTCACATCACTTCATCACGGGTCACTCGGTTTCAATTCCCCTACCGAAAGGGTAGTAGCATGTGGGGTACCTAGCCATGCAATCTAGACTCATCCTAACAATGTCATCAATCAATCATGATAGTGCTTGAAGGCATCAGCGGGCTTGTGTCCCATTCCAGGACCTCCTGATAACATCAGCTAAGATATCCCAAAAGGAATACCCCAACTATCATAATCATATACCAACTACCACCATCTCATAACAATCACAAACCACAAAGTAAACATGAAATTAAAGTAAACAGCAGTAGTATGACAGCATTATATATGAAACTACAGCGGTATATATTGGTACAGATTAAGAATAACAATTGCTAAATCAACATCTTTGAAGTATACATAAATAGATAAGATAGGCTTTGTCCTTACTTTGCATATCTTTGGAAGCGTCCGTAAAATGGAATCCGGTAATTATTAGTAGACTTTTCTTTTAAACGGTAGTCACCTAAACACGGGGTTATTATTAGAATATATAAGTTACATAAACCAAATTGAATCAAAACCGAAATCTATTTGGTCATTGGTTTACCAGACCGGTCGCTTGTGCCGGTCGCTTAGGTTAAGCGACCGCCACTAGTGACCGCCCCAAAAAGATGAGCTTCAATCCGAAACTCGGGCTTCGATTACTCGATTTCAATCCGGTTTTCGAGTAATCTCATCCTAAGTCTCGAATTAAACACTCCCTAAGCCAAAAGGGTAAGAGAAAGCAATCCCCTATCATCGGTGGATTATCCCTAACCCTCTCCTTTATTGAATTTTCCATCTCACGAAGCGGGGGTTACTGTTTATGGTTATTCCATCTCCACGAGATAAAAAAAAAGGGTAAAGAATAACCAAGGGGTAATCACGGTGACGAGGAAAAAGGATAAAATTAAACTAACGGAGATAAGAGAGTAGAGAACGAAGGGTTAGTTCAATACCTCACACCGAAAAGTCGAGAGAAGAAGAGAGGCGAGTCCTCCAAACCACTTGTCGGTATTCCGAGACTCTTTCGGATCTTCCCCGCAGCCGTCTTAACTCCCAAATAAGAAATAACGAATAAAATAATCGTTAATGAGACGGAGTTTACCTTTTATAGAAGTGCAGGGGGCAAAATAGGGCAAAATCCCAGCAAAGACCGGGGCGGTCGCTTGGGCCGGTCGCTTAGGTTAAGCGACCGCCACTAGTAACCGCCCCCATGTAATTTGCCATACAAGGGTGCTTTTACTAGGGGGTTGATACCCAAGGTCAACCTAGCCCTAAATAAGAGATGGGGGAGATCTTACCTTCATTCCGGACATCTCTGAACGACACATGACTTCCAGAATTTCCCACACCAGCCAAGGCAGGCTTTTCAGACATAGGATCCAGATCCATGGGTCCTGGGTATGGATCATGGGCTTCAATCCGGATACTCCACAAGTTCACCCGACTAGACCTTCGGGTTCTCGGACCTGGAATACGGATCTCGGGTTAGAAATACGGGGGTGTTGCGTTCCTCCCTCCTTAAAAGAAATTTCGTCCCCGAAATTACAACGTACCTGAAGGTCCAAAAAGGTGAGGATATTTGGACCGCATCTCATCTTCTTTCTCCCAAGATGCTTCCTCAAAAGAGTGATTCTTCCATCTGATCTTCACCAAAGGTATAGTCCGATTTCTCAATTGCTTGTCCTTTCGGTCCAAAATTTCCGCCGGTTCTTCATCATACGTTAAATCCGCACTCAACCCTTCCGGTTCATGCTGAAGCAGCTGTTCTGCACTTATCAAGCATTGCCTTAGCATAGATACATGGAATACATCATGCACACCAGCAAGAGACGGGGGCAAAGCCAACCGATAAGCTACTGGTCCAACCTTCTCAATAATGTCAAAGGGACCAATATACCTAGGGCTGAGTTTTCCCTTAACATTGAAACGCATGACTCCTTTCATCGGCGAAACTTTCAAAAACGCACGCTCACCAACTTGAAACTCAAGGTCAGACCTTCTTTTATCCGCATAGGACTTCTGTCGAGACTGAGCAGTTTTGATCCTTTCTCTAATCATATCCACCATAGTGCCGGTGATTTCGATTAGATCAGGGCCAAGAACACGCCTTTCCCCAACTTCATCCCAATACAGAGGAGTTCTGCAAGTCTTCCCATACAGAGCTTTAAACGGGGCCATTCCAATAGTAGACTGATAGCTGTTGTTATAAGCAAACTCCACCAATGCTAGGTGGTCATCCCAGTTACCACTCATATCTATGACACACGCTCTAAGCATATCTTCCAAAATCTGTATGGTCCTTTCCGATTGGCCATCGGTCTGAGGATGATGAGCAGTACTCAAATTCAGCTGAGTACCCAGAGCTTTCTGCAGACTATTCCAGAAACGTGACGTAAACCTCGGGTCTCTGTCTGACACAATGCTAACCGGAACACCATGCAATCTCACTACATTATCAACATAGAGTCGGGCCAACTTATCCATGGAATAGGTGATCTTCATCGAAATGAAGTGTGCTGATTTGGTTAATCGGTCCACTACCACCCACACCGAGTCATTCCCTTTTCCAGATCGGGGCAGACCAGTGACAAAATCCATAGCAATGTCTTCCCATTTCCAACTAGGTACTGGAAGAGGTTGCGAAGGCCGCACTAAGGCTGCCGGACAGCTTTCACACGTTGACAAGTCCCACATTTAGCGATGAAATCTTCCACATCATTCTTCATGCTGCACCACCAAAAATACCCTTTCATATCATGGTACATCTTCACGCTTCCGGGATGAATAGTAAAGATGGACTGATGAGCATCGACCAAGATTTCGCTTCCGAGGTCTTCCACCGCAGAACACAAACTCTTCCTCTAAAAACAAGAGCACCATCAAAGGCTAGGGAGAAATCTTCCACGTCCTTAGTCTTTGAAGTGATCAAGTCAATCTTTTTCTTCAATTCCGGATCAGCCAACTCGTAGAGCAACAATTCGGTCCCTCAAACTTGGTCGAACCGATACAATACCGCCAAAACAAGACACCGAACTTTCGGCAAAATCTCAAGTCCAAATCTTACTATGGAGAACAATAAGGGCTTATCGAGACATGTCGAACCACACTTCCTCGATTACTCTTTCTACTTAAGGCATCAAGCAACCACATTAGCTTTTCCCCGGATGATATTGAATATCACAATCGTAGTCCTTCACCAGTTCTAGCCATCTTCTCTGTCTCATATTCAACTCCTTTTGAGTAAAGAAATACTTGAGACTCTTGTGGTCAGTGAAAATAGATATCTTTTCACCATAAAGATAGTGACGCCAAATTTTCAGAGCAAAAACCACCGCTGCCAATTCCAAGTCATGAGTAGGATAATTATGCTCGTAGTTCTTCAACTGCCTAGAAGCATAAGCTACCACCTTCCCATGCTGCATCAAAACGCAACCCAAACCAACTTTAGAGGCATCGGTATACACTGTCAAACCTCCAGAGTCATCTGGTATCGTCAACACAGGAGTGTTAGTTAACCTTTTCTTGAGTTCTTGAAAGCTCTCTTCACAGGCTTCGCTCCACTCAAACTTGACTCCTTTTCTGGTAAGCTTTGTCATAGGTGCTGAGATTCTGGAGAAATTCTCAATGAAGCGCCTATAATAACCTGCCATACCAAGAAAACTTCGAATTTCCGTGACTGACTTAGGTTGGTCCCAATCATTCACAGCTTGAACTTTTGCAGGATCGACTTTAATTCCGTCAGCAGAAACGATGTGACCTAGGAACATAACTTTAGGTAACCAAAAGTCACATTTGCTGAACTTGGCAAACAACTTCTTCTCTCTCAACCGCTGCAAGGCAAAACTCAGATGTCCAACGTGTTCTTCTTCGTCCTTTGAATAGATCAGAATGTCATCGATAAACACAATGATAAATTTATCTAAGACATCCTGAAATACCCGATTCATCAGATCCATGAACGCTGCCGGTGCATTAGTAAGACCAAAAGGCATAACTCGGAATTCATAATGCCCATATCTAGTCCTAAATGCAGTCCCCGCACACATCACTCGGACTTTACTCTTAACTGATGGTACCCAGATCTCAGATCGATCTTTGAGAACACAGAGGCACCCTTCAACTGATCAAACAAGTCGTCGATCCTAGGGAGAGGATATTTATTTTTTATCGTCAACTTGTTTAATTCCCGATAATCTATGCACATTCGCATACTACCGTCCTTCTTCTTCACAAACAAAACCGGGGCTCCCCACGGTGAAACACTGGGTTGGATAAACCCTTTGCTTGACAAATCATTTAACCGAGTCCGAAGTTCCTTCAACTCAGCCGGAGCCATCCGGTACGGAGCTTTCGACACAGAGCTGCTCCGGGAATTAGATCAATTGAAAATTCTAACTCCCTCTCTCGAGGCAAACCAGACAAATCATCGGGGAAAACATCAGAAAGTCCCCGACAACTTCGATATCGTACAACCGTTTCACACCTTCCGAGACATCTACGTAAGAGGAAAGAAGTCCAACATTCTTAGTCCACCGCCCGACTTTCGCAAAGAGCAGCCACTATCTTCTTACTCAACTTCTCCCCGACTACATTCATACTCAAATGGACTATCATTCGCAGGATGAAACAAGTACCTTCCTTTCCGAACAAAGGATAACCGCACCATACTTAGATAGCCAATCAATTCCAAATATTACATCAAAATCGGACATGTCTAACTTGATCGACGGGCTTCAAGGGTTCTACCAAAGAATAACCACCGGACAAGATTCAACCACTTCATCTAATCTAACAACAGATCTAGTTGGAGTACTAATTACTAGTCCTCTATCCAACTTCGCAAGTGTAACAGAATACGACTCACAAAAGAAGATGCTATGAATGAATGCGATGCACCAAAGATCAAATAATACGAAAGCAGAGGTAGATGATACCGAAATGATACCCGTCACAACATCGTGATCTGTCTCGCACTCGTAACCAACAACACCGTAGAACTTTACCAGCTGGAACACTCGAAACAGGCTTTAAAGCCGACACCCGAGGATTCGGCTTCGAGTGCGCTATGCAGAATAATGACCCCGCTTCCCACAAGCTTAAAGCGATCAAATCCCTACCACCCACAGGAGCTGCTGAAGAAGTATAAGAAGGCCTCTCGGTTATTAGCTACCGGACGAGGGTTGGCATAGATCGGTCCAAGACTCGACTACCAAAGAACAGGACGCGCCGGTGCACCACTAGAACCATAGCTCGAGCAGAGGTGAAACGGAACTAGCTCCTCGAGGCTGAAACGAAGGGGCAGTATAAGGAGCAGGCCTAGAGAATCTCCTGTTACGGTCACCCGAATGATTCCCGTTCGAGACAGTAACGCCGGAGCGGATAATTCTCTCTCTCATTCTCTTCTACCTTCTTAGCATTCTCGTACCATCTCGGCATAATCCACAATAGGATGAATTGCCGTAAGTCTTCAAGGACGGCCTCAAACCCTTGAAGAACTTCTTTGCCTTCTCACGGTCACCTTTGAAAGCATCAGGGGCAAAGTAGAACAACTCTTCAAACTTCTTCCGGTACTCCGAACAAGCACTAGGTCCTTGAGTGAGTGCCATGAACTCCGCTTCCTTAGCATCTCTCACAGACTCAGAAAATAATTCTTGCAAAATGCATCCTTGAAAATTTCCCAAGTAAGAACCGGGTGCGAAGCTTCCAAAATAGGTCCTGGTAGCATTCCACCACGCATCGCCTTCATGTCAGCCTCGCTCCGCACAAAGAATCTTCTCGAGCTTCATTGCAACGGAGGTTGCGAAAAGCTTTCTCCAACTCTCGGATCCACTTGTTCGGGAACAATGCATCCGATGAAATACCAAGAAAAGCTGGGATCCGAAGCTTCAAGAAATGCTCCATCAATCTTGCATGCGGACCAGGGGCAAAACCGTCCACAACATTACCAAATGAAGTACCAGCTCCATAAGGATTAAAAGTCTGCCGGGCATTCTCACCGAGTAGTCGCAAAACCTTGCATCATAGCAAGAACCGATTATGCCGCTGATGCATCATATTTCCTAATGTTCATCACATCCCGAATAGAGACTACTTGCGGTGCTAGTGGAGGATTCCCACCGGTGGAAGGAATTTCAACACGGGGAGGCTCGGGCCAAAGTATTTACCGCAGTATCTCAACACGATTCTCGATTCTCACCACCTTCTTCTCCAACTTGACCATTAACAAGACGATTCCTTAATTGAACCATTCTCGCGAAAGAATTCCGTGAGATTAGCAACGCTCAAAGATTAAATCCGGAAAAGATTCCACAAGTCAAGATTATTCCACAACAAAGTACCAACATTCACAAACAAAGAAGCAAGCAAGCACAAATTCCAAAAATCCACAAAACAGAGCCAAAAATCCAAAATTTTGTGCAACAGTAACTGGACCGGTCGCTTGAGCCGGTCGCTTAAGTTAAGCGACCGCCACTAGTGACCGCCCCAAAATACGCGCGACAAAGAACGCTTCAAATACGATTTTTGGGTCATATTTCATTCTTACACTTCTCAAAACGCGATTTGGGCTCTGGGGATTTCGTGCAAAGGGTTAGGAAGGTATTTTGGAGACTCCGTTGGCTTCGGATTTACTTCCCACGCGACGCATACACGCTACACAGTAATCATCTCATGAAAACCTTCATTTCTATGGTTTGCATGATAGAACTACAATGTGTAACTGTTTTTAGGTTTTCTTTTGTGCAAAAATGTTTCTTTTACATCCCATAACATGTCTAGGCATAGATCTACTGTTCACTACGCATTTTTACACAAATATGTAATTATTAGACATCTCATAGCTTCTCATTTTGCATTTTTTTTTTTTTTCGCCTAAAAACAGATTTTCTCACTAGATGGCTGCCCGCGGAGGTAGGAGAGTACCCATTCGCGGCCAAGGTCGTGGTCGAGGTAGAGGTGACGCACATGACCCACTCCATCCGGACTACTTTAGATCCCCGGAGGCACAGGAGCTATACTTTGGCCACTTCAGTCATCGTGCGATCGAGTATGGTCGACCGCAGAGGACTTCCAGAGGTAGCACAGTTCCAGATCGAGAGTAGATTTGAGGCTGTGGGTTGGAGAGGTACCTTGTTTTTGAACGAGGACGCCTATCCCAAGCTAGTCAGGTTATTCTACAGCAACCTGACCTTCCACAGAGAGATGGATGGAGAGCACGACACTAGGCTAGTGATAGAGAGCCGGGTGAAGACCACGTACATACGCTTCACCACGTAGGAGTTGGCTCACATCCTAGACGTGCCATACATCCACGGCGACAGGAGATGGTTCGAGCCGGGGGCTGAGTCAGACGATGTCATTCACTGGGAGGAGAGAGCTCTCATCTACTCGAGCATTTGCCCACAGGAGTGCAGCGGGGTAGAGTCAGTGACTGAGCTGTATCCCTCATGCAGGATCATTTCCAGGATCATAGCACGGAACTTGCTGCCTAAGGCAGTCATCATCGAGTGAGATTTCACTCATGCAAGCTATGATGACCTTTTCAGTGTACACTCGCTACTAGGTAGACTTGGCTTACATAATCCAAAATGCCATGATCTACCGAGTGACACATCCGAGGGGAGCAAACCTTGGATACGGGCGGCTTCTGACACGGATCTTTGAGCACTTCGGGGTCGACTTCGAGGGAGAGGAGACTATCCCAGTTGGGCATAGCGGTACCATAGGATACAGATTGGTCGCTCAGATGCACTTAACGGGCGGACCAAACTCACCGAGATGCCACCGAGCAGAGGACATGGATGTAGAGACCGATGATGAGGATCATGCGGACTCGCCACCACCTTCCCGGGCTTCGAGACAGAGGCACATCCGGGACTCGGGATACTTCGGAGATCGCACCACCTTGGGCTAGGGGTCTGTTCACTCGGATGGACCAGTTCGAGCAAAAAGGTGTAGAGATGAGGGGCCGATAGCAGCGAGTGCCTTGACATACTCCGCCGATGAGACTAGCTCCACCACCACCACCACAGCAGTAGATAGGTCTAGGTTTTGATTCACTATGATTCAGTACTGACCTTAGGGTTTAGATATGTTTATTGTAGTTTTTATTTCAGCACATGTTCATTCCCTAACATTTTGTAAAGCGTAGAGTACGCTCCAAATTATGTAAGGCCTTATCTTATTAATGAAACACAGTTATGTTTATTGCACTTGTATTATTGTCTCTTATGCATTTTCTTGATAATTACTGTGTGAGAATATATTTCACTTGACTTATTGTAAGTTATTCAAAATAGGATCCACTTACTTTATCAGTTTGTTTCTAACAAAAGGTGTTCTATTACTCACTCTAATTCTTTTGAGTCACTTCTGGATCTATGACTCAGATTGCTCGTCTAATACTTGTATTAATTATTATTGACTTCATAAAACCATGGCTCTGATACCACTCTGTCACACACCCCACCCGTCGGTCTCGGTTACCCGCCCGACAACCCGTGGGTGCGATCCGTCACAAGATCCAAGGTTTTAGTCTATCAACAATATTTAAGACAAATACAGATAATCATGAGCAAGAATATCCAATAACTAAATTAAAGGAATTACAGAAGCCCAAAATGCTCCAATAACAAAGGAAAAAAAATAAAGAGTAATGAATAAGTCAAAAATGAGGGCAGCGGAATAAAAGTGTTTAAATCAGTTTCTTTCCAGTTTGTTTCTCTATGTTAATGAACTTAGATTCCAGTTTAATGAGGTGAGGAGTCCTCCAATTCTTCTCCAGTCAGACCATCAACCGGTGCGATAAGCGCACTCCATGCAACCGCAGGAACTCCCGCACATGCTATTTCCATCTCCCGCTGGCGGTGCCACGTCTTCTTCAAACGGGATGGTTCCTTCATAGGGAACCAACCCATCTTCAGATACAATTCCCTCCTCTGTATAAGCTAAAAACATACAAAGAATAAAGGAATGAGTTCTAAAGAACTCAGTAAGAAACAATCATATATCTCATCCATCATCCAAAAATACCATGATACATCAGTAATATGAATGAATGCAAAAACATGAATGATGCTATGATTTCTAACTATGCAAGTCTCTAATAGCCGACATGCTTTAAGATAAACACCAGCCCTCCTCTGGGTAAGTCTCATCACTCTGATCCGGCAAGGACTGGTTACCTCTGTAGGGATCCAGGGAAAAAGGGAAAGTCCACACCTGGCTCACAAACCATGGTTAGGGGTTAAGTCCACACTCTCTCACCACGACCATTGGTAATGAGTACTGGCGCATGTCTGGGTTTCTAATCCAATGCAAGGTCATAATGGTTACATGTCTACATGAAGTCCAGATACATCCCCTATGGCACCGACCAACTCGGTTCAAAGGATCCTTCGCAACCTAGGAGTAAGAATCCTCACGGACTGGCTACCTCTGTTGGACTCTACTCCATAACCCTATGGTCATCCACATATCATTGGGGCGGATGCTCTCATGATTCCTCCCGACACCCGGTCCGGTCCTTGGACATCCATGAGCCCAACCCTAACATATGCAACCCTACCATTTCATGACCAACAATGGACCACCAAGTCACATCACCTGTCATCACGGGTCACTCGGTTTCAATTCCCCTACCGAAAGGGTAGTAGCATGTGGGGTACCTAGCCATGCAATCTAGACTCATCCTAACAATGTCATCAATCAATCATGATAGTGCTGAAGGCATCAGCAGGCTTGTGTCCCATTCCACAGCCTCCTGATAACATCAGCTAAGATATCCCAAAAGGAATACCCCAACTATCATAATCATATACCAACTACCACCATCTCATAACAATCACAAACCACAAAGTAAACATGAAATTAAAGTAAACAGCAGTAGTATGACAAAGATTATATATGAAACTACAGCAGTATATATATTGGTACAGATTAAGAATAACAATTGCTAAATCAACATGCTGAAGTATACATAAATAGATAAGATAGACTGTCCTTACATTGCATATACTGAAACGTCCGTAAAATGGAATCCAGTAATTATTAGTAGACTTTTCTTTTAAACAGTAGTCACCTAAACACAGGGTTATTAGAATATATAAGTTACATAAACCAAATTGAATCAAAACCGAAATCTATTTGGTCATCATTGTTTACCAGTCAGTCGCTTGTGCCGGTCGCTTAGGTTAAGCGACCGCCACTAGTGACCGCCCTAAAACAAAGGAGCTTCAATCCGAAACTCGGCCTCGATTACACGATTTCAATCCGTTTTTCGAGTAATCTCATCCTAAGTCTCGAATTAAACACTCCCTAAGCCAAAAGGGTAAGAGAAAGCAATCCCCTATCATCAGTGGATTATCCCTAACCCTCTCCTTTATTGAATTTTCCATCTCACAGAAGCAGGGTTCTGTTTATGGTTATTCCATCTCACGCAGATAAAAAAAAGGGTAAAGAATAACCGAGGGGTAATCACAGTGACGAGGAAAAAGGATAAAATTAAACTAACGGAGATAAGAGAGTAGAGAACGAAGGGTTAGTTCAATACCTCACACCCGAAAAGTCGAGAAGAAGAGAACTGATCCTCCAAACCACTGTCAGTATTCCAGAGACTCTTTCGGATCTTCCCCGCAGCCGTCTTAACTCCCAAATAAGAAATAACGAATAAAATAATCGTTAATGAGACGGAGTTTACCTTTTATAGAAGTCTGGGGGCAAAATAGGGCAAAATCCCCGAAAACAGACCGGGCGGTCGCTTGGGCCGGTCGCTTAGGTTAAGCGACCGCCACTAGTAACCGCCCCCATGTAATTTGCCATACAAGGGTGCTTTTACTAGGGGGTTGATACCCAAGGTCAACCTAGCCCTAAATAAGAGATGGGGGAGATCTTACCTTCATTCCGGACATCTCTGAACGACACATGACTTCCAGAATTTCCCACACCAGCCAAGGCAGGCTTTTCAGACATAGGATCCAGATCCATGGGTCCTGGGTATGGATCATGGGCTTCAATCCGGATACTCCACAAGTTCACCCGACTAGACCTTCGGGTTCTCGGACCTGGAATACGGATCTCGGGTTAGAAATACGGGGGGTATTTTAATAAAAAAAATGGGTGGGGGGGGGGGGGGGAGTTAACCCCAACCCGGGGATGGTCCGGGGGATGAAGGACCCACTACCAACCGGAGCCGAGTGACTGAGACCTTCCCAAATAAGTACGGTGCTATGACTTAAAGCATGTCTGCCAGAGAGACCAAGCATTTCTAGAGTTAGATTCATACGTTCATTATTGTCTCATACCATATTGCATTCATGTTTTGCTTTGGAATTCTGCCATTTATGTTATTATGGATTAACTACCTTACTGGGTTTCTTTTGAAACTCACTCCTTTTGTGCTATGTATTGTTAGATTTCTCTACAGGTTCCGAGTATCATGACCGCTCGTACGAAGAAGCGCAAGAAGAAGAGACATACTTCCAAGAAGGTGATTGCGGTTACGATGATCACATTGAAGATTCCGCGGGTGGCTATGCTGCGTACGATGCTTAGTCCGACGATAGAGTGGAAGCGCCCTTGGGCCATTTTTTAGATTTATACTTATAGAGATGTTCTCTATAAGATTGAGAACAATTTAGTTACTCATTGTACTTGTTATTGGGATTGGTTTTCATCTCTTTTTCTTTTCTTTTTGGAACTACTTTCCGCTAATGGTAGAGTGAGATTTCCGCCTCACTTTACTTTATGATTTTGACACTATTGATTACCTTTCGTACTCTGATGATATTTGACTTTATTCCTTCCTTATTTGGATCTTTCATTTATACTTTGCACATTGATTATTTATGTTCATGATTATGTTATTGTCTATATAGGAGGTTGATTACCTCGACACTTGATCTTTGGGGCTGTGGATCACAGATATGCCAGGTAGGGTACTGGCTAGGTGGATGTGACACCAGCCATGGATTGTCCGAGAGGGATGACGGACCCATTACCAACCGGAGCCGAATGACTAAGACCTTCCCAAAGAAGTATGGTGCTATGACTTAAAGCATCTTTGCCAATAGAGACCAGCATATATAGAGTTTAGATGCATACATACATTATCTGTTTCATATTGCAATTGCATCTTGTTATGATCTGCTGTATGTTATTTATGTTGTTATGAATTAACTTGCCTTGCTGAATTCGAACTCACTCCTTTTTGTGCAATCTTTTTTGTTAGATTATTCCATAGGTACTGACTACTATGAAGGACAGTACGATGAAGTGCAAACCGATGAAGCGTACTACACCCAAGGTACTGGCAACTATAAAGATAACCCTTATGATTCAACTGATGAAGCGTACTACACCCAAGGTACTGGCAACTATGAAGATAACCCTGATGATTCTTCGGGCGATCAAGTTGCGTACTACGATTAGACGTAACGTAGAGTTAGAACATCTCTGTTGGATTGATGAATTCCATTACTTTGAAGATGTTATCTATAGGATAGAAAACTCGTAGTTCAGTTTGATTTTCTTTCCTTACTTTTCTTTAGAAACAGTTGTAATTCTTTTAGACTTACGTGCTACATTCCGCTGTAATTGTAGAGTGAGATTCCGCCTCACTCGATTATACTTGATATTCATTTCCTGATTTAATCTTTTGTTTATAATATTATACTTGATTTTATCTGTTCATGATTATGTTATTGCATATGTGGGAGAATTCATTTTAAGGGTATATGATTATGTTTTTTAGATCCGGGCCAGCTTGCGCGCACCTCGATTACATCCTCAGGGGATCTTTTTTATATTAATGCCGCCGAATGGGTGCGAACTCAAGACCTCCCCTAGGGAAGTTGGGCCTTTAACCGCTTTAACATTCCATCATTGGCAGTTTAATACAAAATTTGAAAAAATAACAAAAGCACTTCAAGTAGTCAAATCATGAACTTGCAAACTGCAAAACGTCCATAGAAAATTTAAAAATATAATAAAATATTTAACTTGTCAAATCAATGTACTGATGTTTACTTTTTGTTTTTGTTGTTATTTTTTTATTTTTTATAATCCCGTGGTTTAACAAGAGCCATGTAAGTGGCTCAAATTTCAAATACAACTCAACCACAAATGTAAAAAAAGCGAGAAATACCGATAAATGGCAATAAATAGCGGGATATCGCCGAAAAATCAGCGATATCTCGCCGATATCATTTTGCCCCTAGTTTTGATTCGACAAGGGGCAAAATTACCGAATTACGGCGATATTTTGCCAAAATTCGGCAAAAAAAATTCCATGGTTAAAAGGTTAGCAGGTGGGTGGTTAGGCCATAAATAGGAAAACAAGTAATGTCCCCCAAAAACCTTGAAGCCATGCTTCATCAATCTTATCATGGAACAATGGATTGTATACGTAGGGGATAAATGTATTATATAATACAGGGTGAGAGTTTATCCATGCCATAGAAAGGATTAAAACTCTAACCGCCAAATTAGAATGTTGAACTTTTTTGAGAGCATTTACCAAAATAAAAACAAAAAACTTTTTTGAGAACCAATCCTCGGTAGGGGTGTAAACGGACCGGATTCGGATCGGATAGTGGTATATCCATATCCGCATCCTATATTTGGACTGATTTGGATAATATCCTATCGGTTTTCGGACGGACTGTCGGATTCGGATGATAATCAGATAGTTATTTTCTTAATTAGATTCTTCTAAATGGGCATGAATATAGATTGAATACAAGTTTTCAACTACCTATTTACATCTTTACCTTTTTATTTGTGAGGGCTAGGTTTGAAGTTTAAGAATTTAACAATTTTATTAGCTATTTTAGTAGAAAATTTAGAAAAATAGTCACATATCAGGGTTTTAATTTGCGGTAGCGGTTGCCGTAGGCTGCCAACAACCTGATTTTTGCCACATAGTCTATTTTAAATTGAACGGTTCAGATTTTAAAATGCTGGGTTAAATGTAAATATAAAATTTTTATTTTACAAAACATATTTGTAAGTTTTTTAATTTACAAAGATATACCTCTGAATCAACAATTTCATTCGATCGTGGAGGGGCGAAGGAGTGAAAGAAGGGGAAAGGCCAGGTCCCATGGACCTCTTTCATTCCTTTCGGTGGCTCAAATCAGCTGCGTCTTTCTTGATTATTTTTTAATTTTTCCCTCTCGTTTGTGGTAGTGGCAGGGAAAGGTGTTCTGTTGGTTGAATGCTTGGATGATGAATAGTTGAGAATGACATCGAAAAGCCATGGGGGGTGGGGTGGGGTGGACGATTTAATCTCGCTGTTTGAAATCACTTAGGTCTGAAACTCGGGTGAAGGACATGGTTTGTCCCAAAGAAGAAGAATATTCGACGAGGAACCCGTGACGAGCCGAACCTAGGTTTACTGGGAGCAATGAAATTGGGGAAATCAGGCTTATTCGCAAGCCATTTCGCTCGTTGCTTGTCCCAATTAGAGATCCTTGGTCCAAGACTATACAATTTGTTAGGGTCAGGCTTCTCCGTCTTCTTAGTCTGCGTTCTTAGGGCTTTGAGTTTTGTTTTTGGTCTTTCCAAGTTCTGTTTCCTTTATTTAAGGGTGTCAACAGTGCGGTTTAGAGCGGTTTCGGGCTGGGCTTAACGGTTTTGGGCTGAAAACCCCCCAGCCCAAACACAGCCCATTTAAAAGATAACGGTTTCGGTGCGGTTTCGGTTTGGTGCGGTTTGGGTTCGGGTTGGTTAGCGGTTTGGGCTAACGGTTTGGGCTAACGGTTTGGACTAAATTAAAAATCAATATTGAAACTTATTTTTATTTTTCCTCAACTCTTCACACAAAAAACTACGATAGAGAGAGGAAGAAGACTCCAAGTAAATCTAGTGATGGCATTAGCTTGATGCCTTGATCCAAACACCCCCAACCCCAAAAAAATAAAAAATTTAGATTCTTCTATTATGTGTAGGTCAACCTTACAATCTTCACCCAATGAAATTAGATTTATATGAAGGTCAACTTAAAATTACTTGTGATAAGAAATAGATTTGCTAGAGAGTGGTAAAATGTGAAAGTAGCTGAACAGAGAAAGTAAAATTGTAAAAGTGAAAATCCTTTATGAAACAGTGAAAGAAATTCTGCAACTAAAAGTGAAACCGAGAAAGGCGAGAAACTTGATGAGGATTAACCGATTAAGGAATTAAGGCATTAGGTTCTTTTTTGTTTTTGGTAAAAAACTAAGGCGGTAGGTTTCTAAAATTAAATGAAATAGCCAAATAGGGTTTGCTACTGTTTTGGTAAAATTTAAAAATTTTAAAATAAAAATAATGAAAATTTTGAAATTTAAAATTTAAATTCTCAAGAATATGAAACGTGGGGTGGGTTGAAGTTGAACAATGAGTTAATGTGCCATAACCGTAAGGAATAAGGGTTTTTTTTAAATTTTTTTTTTTTAATTCAAGCGGGTTAACGGGCTGGGGTTCGGGCCTACCGGTTCGGGCTAGCGGGCCGCACACGGGTTAGCCCGGCCCAGCACGAAACCGTTCAGGCTGAAGGTCTTCAGCCCAAACACAGCCCATTAAGGTTCGGTTCGGGCCGGTTCGGGCTATAACGGACCGGTTCGGTCCGATTTCAACGGTTCGGGTTGAAAATTGACATCCCTACCTTTATTCAATTCCTAAAATGAAACTTTTCCTCACTTCTATCACAATGGAATCGAAGAAGTTACTACAGCTGACTGATTAACCATTCTCCATCTTGTATCATGTTCTCTTGTTGTTGACGCGCTTCTAGTGATCTGGTTTCTCTAGTTTCCGGGTTATCTTTTCTTTTTCGATTATAATGGCAGATCGTTTTTGGATCCTCTTTTTTGCGGCGTTTCATTGTCTCAATGGAGTTCTTGACGCTAGTGCTGGTGATGCAGATCCAGTTTACCGCTAAGTGTTTTCTTTTTCTCTTTTGATGGTGTATTGACCATTTTGGATTCAGTTAGTTTGGGCATCTCCTTCCTCATCGGCAGCTATCTGTATTGTTGTTGTTTTCCGTCGTCTCCGTAGACGCAGCTTGTTCTTCTTCAAGAACACAACATGCCTGTGGAAGTGAAGATGATCGGTTTGGTTGGAGAAACTGCGATAACAAATCTGGAGTACTCAAATCGCCGCTATGGTGGTGGATTTGATAAATTTTTGACCAAATCAGTTTGTACGAATCAATCTGGAGTGCGGAAGTATAATCACGAGTGAGGTCGAAAGTCGGTGAGAAATGGGTAATCAACCCCGTCCCGTCGACGACGACGACAACGTCGCCGATGCCAGCGTCTCCTTTTGACAACTCTCTCGTGGCTGTCCGATAAATGAGGGGCTTCCTTTGTAAATTAATAAAATTTAAACGTTTAAAGTGAAAAAACAAAAATCAATTTTTTTTTTGTAACAAAGGCGCTTTTTATATATAGGGAAATTGGGGTTGGGATAATTACATATGCCGCCGGTAAGGATTGAACCCACAATCTCTCCACTAAGAGGTGAGTTCTCAACCACTGCACTATCCTTCCATTGGCACTTAAACTTTCATTACTTGAATCTCAACCGTTCAATCAAATATTGATGAAGTGGCATTATCGAACTTGTTGCTACCGCAAATAAAATTCTCATATATTATAGGTAAAATTTATAAAATAAGAATAATAAATTTAAATAAGTAACTTAATCGGATAATTTTTTTGGACAGATAATATTCGGTAAAAAAGGGGTATACCATATCCGCATCTTATTAATAATCGGACGGATTGGATATCCCTAAAGGGATGCAGATGTGAATTCAGAAACGGATCGATGATTATCCATCTACACCCCTAGTCCTTGGCGCTACGCTTCATTAATGTGTACCGCATGCTCTTAGGCATCCCTGTTACATCTTAAAGCGGTGAAAACCTTACGATTGGCCCCCAGGTGGGGCCTAGTTACTGAAGGAAAACCTGTTGGAGCGAAGACAGACAGTGGGTAGAAGGAAAGGAAGACAATGGACAAGGGCGATGGGAGCATTTTCCGTACTCTTTTCTGTTGGCTGTGAAAGCCTTTATTGTTCCTATGTTGATGTCTCTAAATTTCAATCTATTTAATTTGGAATCGTTAAGAAATGAGCCTCTGCCAAGCGCTGAAATTTCCATTGAAGCTGATCGTCTTCTGCTTTATTGTTGGAAAAACATTCTATTGACTTCTAAAAACGATGGTGAGAAAACCTAAAATGGGTTATCTCACTCTCCTCGTCCTCGTCCTCCTTAAAATAAATTATATAGAAACCAGCGAAAACACTGAAGCTAGGAAAGTCAATTCTAGAACTTTGATAGATTTGCAAGGTGGCCCAGAATCTGTCATTTGGGTAGTCCAGCTCTCTGATCTTCATTTCAGTGTTTTCCATCCCGAAAGAGCACTTGATTTTCAAAGGTTCGTTGGCCCTGCTCTTGCCATGATAAACCCAGCTCTTGTTCTGGTAACTGGTGATCTAACAGGTATTTCCCCCCTTCTCTATACCTCTTCTCTGATTCCATTTAGTTAATTTAGTGTATTCTTATCTTGATAGATATAATTCTCTAGGGGTTCGTCGTATACTTGTGTTGCTTTTTCCAACTTGCAATACATATTTTAATTCACCTTGATGGCTATCGAGTAGAAGGTGGTTTATTCTAAATCTGACTGTATCTTTAGCAACAAGATCCTTGTATTCAATTCTGTAACTGACCTATACTTGGAAAGTAGGAAAGAGGATCATTTTGGTTAATTCTGTAACAGTTCTATCTTTTGATTGATAAATTAAATTATTCCACTGCTCTTCCAAGTTGTATTTATTCGATGGGATTCTAACCACGATGTAAAAGATATTCCGATTTGTTTGCATTAATGTTCCAGGTTTGGCGTCATCACATTATGCAAATACCACTGAATTAAAAAAAAAAAAAAAAAAATCCTAGAATAGCTCAGCTCAATCCATAAATAGTATAATAGTTCTTTGATAAGAAAAGAAAAATAGTGTTCAGGTTATAAATTTCTGAGTGCCTCCTCTAGTACCATAATCCATGATGGTAAACAGGGGTTTTGCTTGTTGAGCAGGACTTTTAATCTTATACTTAATTTGTATGATCATTGCAGAGCACACACCCTATAGTATTCTTTTATTTTCTCTGGGTGGCTTATTTATTAGATGGCTCTGAATATTTTGTTTTTCTGGAGCTATGGTTTAGAATAATTAAGATGTCCATATCAAAATCCAAGGATGAAAACCTATCTCTGCCCTCTTCCCCACTCACCTCTTCACTTCTTTCTGAAGAATTTAAGCGAGAAATGTTCACATAATAAAGATGAGCAGTCATTTTGCTAGAGGTGGACATAAACATACTTGCATTTTACGTGCGTGGAAGCATATCCATTTGTGGATGCTTTTCTCATCATATGAGAATATTTTACATGATTGCATGAATCTGTTTCTTTAGATAGATGATAACTATGGAGTTCTAAACACCCTTACCATCTTTGTGATTTTCAATTCTGTTGCCATTATTAACCTTCTTGCTTCCTTGTTTTGATTTACCTGACCAGATGGCAAAAGTGAAGATCTTTTAACAACAAAACAGTATGAAGAAGAGTGGATTGAGTACCACAAGGTTATGGAAAATGTTGTTGAAAGGAGTGGTCTTCACAAGAATATCTTTTACGATCTTAGAGGAAATCATGATAAATATGGTGTACCAGTTGTTGGTGGCTCATTTGATTTCTTTCCAAACTATAGTATCAACGGACAACTAGGAAGAAGTGGGAATGTTCACAGCATCACCATACAGGTGAAATTTCTTCTTAAGATACTTTAAACAGTATGCTGCTTTCTCATTCTATGTACTGCATACTTTTACTTTTGGTCTTGGCAAAGTAAATTGCTGATGTATCTTATTTCACTTTTGAGGAACTCCTGGAAGCTTCTGTAGAAGCTTTGGAGCCAAAAGCGAAAATGGAAAGTTTCTTGTGTTTAGGTATTGTCAAAGCTTTCTTGATCACTTGTCATCTCTTTTTTAGATTAGGAACTAAGCTGAGTTCTGAAAACTTTCCTATCCCAATTTAGTTTGAAACTATTCGTTTGAGCATCATAGTCCATGGAGTTCAACTGTTGCTGACCTTGGGTTTACATCTTCTTATAATCTCTTTTCGGTTTGATTGTATAATGTTGTTTGTTTTGGTAATGCCATCTTTGGTACACATTTAGTAAAGGAAAAAAATTGAACTTGGGTGTCTTAAGTCTTTTATTTATTTGGTTTCTATATACTAGTAGCCTATTTTAACTTATTTTGACATGGGTTCCAGAATGGTGAACGAAAACATCTCTTTGTTGGGTTTGATAGTACAATGTCTATTGGAATACGTGGCCCAACAAATATTTTTGGACATCCAACAGATGAACTAGTTGCTGAGATAGATGTTGAGCTTTCGCAGTGGGGTTATCAATCAACAAAAGGGTTAACAAAGATATCATTTGGGCATTTTCCACTCTCACTCTCGGCATCCACAGAATCTGGCAAGAGTCTGAAAGATGCTTTTCTCAAGCATTCCTTGTCAGCATATATATGTGGACATCTTCATAGAACATTTGGTGAGAATTTGAAATGGCATCATCAGTCTGATAACCATTTCTTGTCACCAGAGAAATATTTCCAGCTGAACATCTACCAAACACCTCAACAGAGTACCACATTTCAAAATTATTGTTTTGATGGAGCCCCAAGGATCAATGAATTCTGGGAGTGGGAGATGGGTGACTGGAGGAAGAATAGAGTAATGCGAGTGTTGGCCATTGATGCTGGTCATGTTTCATTTGTTGATACTGATTATAGTATGGGTGCTAAGGAAATTATAATACTGCCGACGTTTCCGCTAGATTCACGATTCATGTTAACAGCTTCATCTCTCCATGAGTATGGTTGTTCAATAGACCAATCGTCTGTTGAGACTGTCCGAGCTTTGGTATTCTCAACCCTACCAATTGCGTCAGTAGTTGCAAGAGTCTTTGACACTGGGCTCGGAAAAACTGATATGGTCATGGAGGCAACTATGAGAAAGCATGAGAATTCTAGCAGAGGAGATCTCTATGCTGTCCCATGGAACTGGAGTGCCTTTGATGACCCATCTCCCGATCGGTTCTGGGTACAAATAGAAGCCATTGATATAATGGAAAGATCTACATTAAGCCAGTTAAGGCCATTCTCCATTAACAGTGTGACGGCAAAATCTACTTGGAGTTGGACGGAGTTTCTCATTATGGGTTGTCAATGGGATGTTCTGTATTTCCCAATTGTATGGTTTATTCTTTTGTTTATCCTTTCCATGCTTCTTATTCCCAAAGCACTTCTCATACATTCAAGGACACAATACACATATATAAATTTCATTGTTCAAAAAGGCTTCATACGTGGTATAATATGGGTTCTAACAGAGTTCTGTAGGGTCTCTTTGCTGTGGTATGGCATCCTGGTGTACTTGTTTTACCTGATATTCTTCCCTTGGTTTTGTGGGGAAATTTTCACCAGAGGTGGAGATAGCGGATGCATGACCTACAAGGGTTGGATTGTGAATATACCTGGTGAAACGAGTAGACGAGTGTATATGGGACATCCAGACATAATGGTAGTTGTTCTACCTCATCTCTTTTTGGTAGTTTTGCCAGCTGTTTTGGTTATGGCAGCTTTAGCTGCTGAAAGAGCAGTTTATCGGCTTTACTTCTTGTCACTATCAGAGAAAAAAGAAGATGATCATACCGAAGGAAGTAGGGGAACTTCTTATGGCTATCATGACAATAAAATATCGAAGTTCGTTGGCATTCGTTTGATGAGAAATTTCCTAATGTTGATTTGCTTGGTCATCTATTGGATACATTGGAAGGTTAGCTTCATTCACCAATAATTGTTTACTTATTTCCTAGTTTAGCCCCCTCTCCTCTACCGTACCCCCAAAAAAAAACCTCCCTTTCTTTCTTACATGAAGAGATTATTGTTTGAAGGTTTGAGTGGGGGCCCTATTTTTAAAGGATTTCATATAGATCCTGAGTGGAAAAGATGAGTTGTCTCTAACCCATTTCATGCAGGTGTTCTGAATGAATAAAGATGATCCTATTTATTAGCCCAACATGAATGACATCTATTAACTATTCTCCTGGTTATGAAAAAATTTCTATTAGATTGTCACAATCCAAGCAATGAGTTGTAAAACCGTAAACTTTTCCTCCATTTTAAAGGCACACTGTATTCTATTGAACCCTTGAATTCCTTTGGGGTTCATCTAGTCAACTTACAACCATGTTCAGATCCAATACACGGACCCAACCTATTCATTGTAGATCATACCCATGCAATGAGAGTGCATTTCAACTGATCTTGTGTGTATACCTAATGATTATAAAGATGAAAAGGAATAAGAAAACTACTCTAGAGTATCAGATGGCAACAAATTGCACTAGTCCAGTTGAAGTCGTTCTTCATCTGTTTGCCAATCACCCTGACACCCCTCATGCTTGTGTGCATTACGTCCTCCAGAGCGCATCAACATGTTACATTCTAATAGCATTATAACCTTCCTCATAAGTTCCCATGTATCTATCAATAGGCTCATAGATTAGAAATGGATGGTTTAATTAATTTTATCTTGTAATCTGCGATAGAATTCACTTGTTTCTCATATAAGTCTCTGATTTTTTTTGTTGTTTTCTTCATTTCTACAGCTTTGTAGAGTTCTGACAAAAGCATATGGAATGAACCCAGTTCTTCATTCCCCGGGATATTGCCTACCAGTTCCACTATTTTTGGCTTATGCAGTGTACAAGACTAGCAGAGTTTGATGAGTAAGCTCTTAAGACCAGCAAGTTCAGTGAGTAGCTTTGGAGGTAAGATGACCTATAACTGAGCTAATGCATGAGTGTTACCGAAGAGAAAGAGTTGGGTTCCTGTGTACATCTCTAAGATGAAATTTGGTAAAAAGAAAATGCAACACACCCGTGTTCAAGCCTCTAATCAAAAGCATATTGAGGTGCTCAACTCAGGACCAATCTCCCAATAACAAAGTTGAATAGGACATTAGTTCAGCCATTCAAAACTAATTATTGGGTGCAGTCTTGTCCCTTGTGAACCCACTATGGTTCGATGGGAGAAAATGTTGATGTGGCTCTTTGCTGAGAAATCAATGTACTTATATTTTGGTATGACCTTTTCAGCGTGTTTAATGATGTTCTTGTTCGTATATGTGCCTGTAATATCCAATTAACTTTCAAATGTTAGAGTTCATTGGGGATTTGACCCAGTTTTATGTTATCATTGGCTACACTGCAGTTGTTGAGGTGCTCAGATTTGTATGTGTTGAATTTTGGTTATTCTTTTTTGGTGGAGACAACAGTATGATTGAAAGAAATGAAACACATCAAGACATCTTACAAACACTTAGATTAGTTGTACTTGTAGGGAAAACTATATAGTTAATATATCTAAGAGTCAATAATTCAGACGAGTTCGGATTGAAAGGGGTACATACCATTGTTTTCCTTGAATTTAGCAGGGAAAAACTCAAAACTTGGTTGATGATACGTTGGCGTGATAGAGTTGATGAACAACTCGAATGTGGATATTTTTGGGCACACCTGGGACTTTAATTGGTATTTCGAAAGAAGACTGAAGCTTGTTTATTGAACGTGAAAGTGTACAATGTAAACTAATCGGCCATGGCCAAGAGTAAATTGCATGTACAATAGGATTTAAATCTACTACTGCGGAGGATTCTTGAAGCTGAATTTATGCATGATTTGACTTGTGTGTTGAGTTTGTAGGGGACTCCTATTTATATATAATGTCTATGCTCCCTCCTTTTTTGCAAATACCAACTGAACACCCTTACCCACTGTTTGAAAAATGCAGACCGTTTGGTCAAGAGTCCCCCTGATCATGACCGTTTGAAAGCTGTTTATTATTGTTTTTTCAAGTTCGAAACAGTTATGATCAGGATATTACAGTATGGGAAGAATCCCGAAAGTATTTGAAATTTTCAAATTTTCAAAAATGGGAACTCGGTCAAGTTTCTCTCCACGTTCTCACTGCACCTGACTCTACATGAAAAATCTTCTGTTCTTGCTGTTGCTCCTGCAACCAATTCATTTTCGTCTTCATATTTACCATCCTATGTAAAATTTAGGCACAAAGTTTACCTTTGAACTTTCTGTGTCGCTTCCTTCTGTTTCTATGGCTAGGCGGTCCCCCACTTCAACTCAACTTGAAACAAAGTTGCTACAATCATGTACTGCTCTTCACTCATCTGTTGTCAGCAAGGTACTATCTCCTTCTTCACTTAAGAGTGTCTGACTGTTTTCTATTATCCCTACCTCCTTACCAAATTTATGTTGTCACAAGGATGAACCTTCGTTGGTTCACTTAGTCACCCTGTCTCTTTTGAACACAAACTACCACTGGCCATAATGGCTGGCCTCTTGGCATGATTGAGTCATTTTCTTGTAGAATAGTGAGTGAGTTCGATCTTGGGAGAGGCTACGCATAAAGCATGCCATCAACCTTTGCATCCATGTCATACCTATAGACAAAGGTCCCTTCTCTTCTCTACCTTGAGATTGACCAGCACCTTCCACTTTACATGTGGCATGCTAACCCCGAACCATCTGGATGGGGGGGGGGGGGCTTCTAGGGTTTCAATTAGAAGGAGAGGAACCAACGGCAGCTCCCAAGGCTCCCATGAAGAATTCAATTTGGACTGTGTTGGTGCTAAAATTGCCGATAGCCTCGAACCGCTGCCTTCGCACCGAACTCCTCAGATCTAGATCGATCTGGTTTGCTCCTTAGTCAATCAACCTCCTACTCCTGAAAAATAGAACACCAGTGAGAAACGGAGCCGATCGTCTTGATCGGTGTCGCGTCTCCAACGGTCTAGTCAGAATGGTGAAGACGATGCTCCTGAGCTTGAAAAAAGCTTCTGAGGTGTTCTAATGGAGTAAAATCAAAAAGTATCAGTGTTCAGGTTGATTTCAGAGACTTACCTCCCTTTACGAATCCTCCTTTTCCCTTTATATAAACTTTCCCGCTCATAATAACTTTCAATCATGACCGTCGGATCATCGCTCCTGATTGGATGGTGTTGATCATCTCTTCTTTATAATTTCGGGCAGACCCATAGGTGCCTTCATCTCATCAACTGAATCCGGTCAAACCTGATTAGACCGGTATAAACCAGAAGTGGATATTTTAGTCACAACACAAGCCCTCAAGCCTGCTGATCAGGTCGAATTTACACGAGACTCTGATCAGAAGGTTTGAACTTTTCTATCAAAATCATCTAGCATACCCTGTTCAGCTTTTATGTCTTTTTCCAAGGTACTTTATGATTTCCAAAAAACTATGACACCAGGCCATCATATCATCATTAACTTGAAAGTTGATCTATGGCTCTCCCCCCTTATCATAATTTTTGTAATAGTCAAACCATCTTGCGTGATTATTACATCTCTGTGCTCAGCCCCCAAATCATCATGTAAACCAGCTGAAATCTCCTTCTTGTCAGACTTTTTACAAATTCTTAAATATAACTTTTCATCTTCCTTAACGTTATCTCCTCTCGCGCCGTTTGATCATAAATTTTGTTTTTTTCCCAACGTACAGTCATCATGTCCTCCCTTACTCTTCATACATCATCCTCGCATTCCCAACTGCAATTCCCCTAAATCCACCGATTGATTCCACGCGTCGGTTATGAAAAGTAATGACCATTGATCTTGGAACATCGTGTATTTCCCCCCATTTTTCAAGAAACCTCCTTTCACCTCTCTTCATTCTTTATATATTTATCTGTCAATTGTCACCTGCTCTCCTCCGTACTCTGTCCTCCTCTTTCGAGAATATCAACTAAACTCATCCGCCATTTTCTATCACTTCTCTTCAAGTTTCATCCTTCGAATTTTCTTCTTCTTATCTTTCTGGTGCCTCTTCTTCCCATCAGAATCCTTTAGACTGGAAACCCTCTCCGTACGCTCACGACGAAGCCATCGTTGCTTATACGCCTATAGACATGTCCAAAGAGAAGATGCACCCCAAATATGCAGGCCCTGAATGGTATCCCACCAAGGTAAAAAAGTCTCACTTGGCTTCTTATTTGGAAAATTATCATTTCCCCTCCGATGCCAGAATATGGGCTCCCGAACCTTCCGACCGTCCTTATACCGTTGATCCAGGAGTCATCACCATTTATCTCGACCATCTTGATTCAGGTTTCAGAATTCCTTTAATCCCTATAGTTCATTCTTTGCTGGATTATTATCATGTTTGTCCTTCCCAACTCACTCCAAATAGTTGGTGTCACATCCTCCCAGCCGGTACCCTATCTGGCATACCCGAGAGTGTGATCCACAGCCCAAAGATCAAGTATCGAGTAATCAACCTCCCACATAAACAATAACATAATCATGAACAATAATAATCGAAGTGCGAAAGATAAACCATAGATCAAAATAAGGAAAGAATGAATCATATATAAATCAGAGTACTAAATATAATCAGAGTGTCTAAATCAGATAAGTAAAGTGAGGCGAAATCCCACTCTACAACCAGCGGAAAAGTAGTTCAAAAAGAGAATAAACAGGATAGGATCTAATCCCAATAGCAGGTACAAAAGGTAACTAAATTGTTCTCAATCTTATAGACAATATCCCTATAAGTATAAATCTCATAAATGGCACAAGGGCGCTTCCACTCTATGGTCGGACTAAGCATCGTACGGAGCATAACCACTCGCGGGATCTTCAGTGTAATTGTCGTAACCGCAATCACCTTCCTGGAGATATGCCTCTTCTCCTTGCGCTTCTTCATACGAGCCGTCATGATATTCAGAACCTGTAGAATAGTCTAACAAACATTGTACAATAAAGGAATGAGTTTCAAAGAAACTCGGTAAAGCGATTAAATCCATAATAACATAAATGGCGGGATTACAAAACAAACATAGATGCAATATGGTATGAGACAAACAATGAATGTATGAATCTAACTCTATATATGCTTGGTCTCTATTGGCAGACATGCTTTAAGTCATAGCACCGTACTTCTTTAGAAAAGTCTCAATCACTCATCATCAGTTGGTAATGGGTCCGGCATCCCTCGGGACATTCCATGGCTGGGGGTATAGATCACCACTCTCTCACATCACCATTGGTCTAAGTACCGGCGCATGTCAGGGTTAAGCCTAGCCAAATGCAAGTCTTCTACTTAGTTATATCAAGTCAGATCCAGATACGTCCATTCCTCGTCCCTGACGATCCTTTCCGGTATCCTTCACACTAGAGTCCTCATAGTCCCCGACTACGGACTCATCAACCCTATTGGTTATCCACATATGGTAAACGGGAAGCTCTCACGTCCTCTCACGGGTTGGTTACCGGTCTTGAGCGCCCGTGAGCCCAAGTCTATCCATATGCAATCCTACCAATAAATGGCCCCCACAATGTGATTCCTGTCCTCTCACGGGTTGGTTATCGGTCTTGAGCGCCCATGAATCCCCATTGCTACCACGGGTTGTTCGGTCTCAATACCCCTCCGATTAGGGTCTAACATAACGGGACATCCTAGCCAAACACTACTAGACAGTCCTAAATATGTCATCCAACAGTTTAGGAAGGTGTCCAGAGGGCATCTCCGGAAACATCCCATAATATTCCCGTAGTAGTCCAAGGACAGAAGTGTCAAAAGGACACCTCTCCTTTCCAAACCATACTTAAGCATACACAAGCATCAATTCATAACATCACATATATGGTAACTTCATATATGGAAAGAAATCAATAATTACAATCAACTTGTATATAACTGGTAAGTAAATCATACATGAGTCAATTCAATATAAATAAGTAATGCTACCGATATCAAGACACAGTACCACGGTAGTATAACATTATAAGAATCTAATTAAAGAAATAAATTAACAAGATTCAAATATAGAAACTAAGATATGCAATTTATATTGTTAAAGAAGTAACCATCCTTACCTTTTATAACTTGCAAAGGAATCCTAAGAAATCAACTAAGATATTGACAAACTTGAGAAGAAGGTCCTAAACAAGTGTATACAACATATTAGGAAAGATCCCTAACAGAAAAGATACCAAAACATCCAAAATAGACCAATTCTGAGTTGTTGTGTACTCATTGGTCGATTGGATTGGTCTACTGCCCCAGTCGACCAATCAGTCGACCAATGAAGACAGTAGCCTACAAAATCAGAGTTTTAAGATATAAAATCCGAATTTGGTGGTTCAAAAGGGTACTAATCAAGGGGTAAACTACATTAGTAGTATCCTAACATATAGGGGACCTCAAAACACTAATCGAATCAAGTCTTCAAGATACAAATTAGGAAACAAAAAGTTACCATAATTAGATCAATCATGGTTCTTGAAGGATTCAAGATAGAAATCATAGACAAGAACAATAGGAGAATGAATCATTGATTCAGATAAAGATATCATGGAAGGCATACTTAGATCTTCAAGAAAATAGACCTAAGAGCATAAATCTAAATAAGGAAACAAAACCTACCATATATGTAACTATCATGATTCATGAAGAAAGCATGGTATGGTAGAAGAGAAACAACTAGAGATTGATAGATCATGGATCATGAAAAGAAAACACAGCAATTGACTACTAACATGATCAATATAGTAGATCTAAGAAGATCAGAATTCAAATCAAAAGATAAACAAAGACAAGATCATGATTTGATCATGATTCCTTCAAAAGCTTGCAATGATCATGGTTAAGATCATTGCATTAGCCATTAATCCTTAGGAAGAACATGAGAGACAAGTCCGAGAGATGTTTGCAACAGAGAATGCAGCATCTCCTCTACTGTCTCAACTCAAAAAGGAAAGAAAAACAAAGATGGAGGAGAAGAAGAGAGTGTAGTCATACCTTTGATGCAAAAGGAAGAGTTTTGACGAAGATCCGTCAAGAAAAAAAACACCAAGGATGCAAGGGAGATGACTTGCAGAGGTCTTTGGTTCGTTCCAAAGAGTTTGGAGGCAGAAAATACGAAGTAGACTCGAGATTGGAGTTAAATAGAGCAAGCAAGACCTAATTGCCAAAGACAGAACCCATTGGTCGATTGGATTGGTCGAGGGCCAATCGACCAATCGGTTCAAAGAACTCCTAAACAGGGAATTGAAGACCCAGATCAAATCCAATCCTAAAGGGGTTTTGCACACATATCAAGTGACTTACCTAATAGGTAGAAATGCCTTCAAACCATGATAGAGAGCACTCCAAGTCAATCAACTAATCCGATCTTCATCAAGATTCAGTTTCCATAAATAGAACCTCATCATCAACTCTCATGGATTCAAAGTCAGACACCAAGTCCTCCACTGGGATGGCCCAAAGCTGACTTCTTACTTTACTTCGGGTCACTGGACCTACAAATAACAAGGTTTCCGGGTCAAGGTTAGGGCTGGGTTTTACAGTTGGAGGTTGGTTTATTGCTTTTTCACCTTCATTCTTAAAATGAATCGCACCCCCTCCGTTGATCTTTTTAGGAACTACTACACTCTGAAAGTGTCCCGCAAACGCGGATACATTCATTTTGCTAGAAGAACCTATATTGTGAATGAACTTGGCAAAGAATCATAAATTTTCATTGACTCTTCCATTCCCCATGATAACAAACAGTGGCGAGAAAAATATTTTTCTGTGCCATTCCAAATCCAAATTTCCGCTCTCAATGGTGTTTACATTCCTTGAACTCCCTGTTTCCTTTGAATAAGCGTCCAGAACTCGGTGAATATGACCGAGAGACTTGGGGCTTGATTCTCTTTGGAACTCCAATTGACGCGGCTGATCTAAAAACAGATGCAGGCTTAGTCAATCACGGTCTCTTCCCAAGTAAGGATAATAACAATGATATACCTTTCCTCCCTTTACTGTTACTTTTCCTTTAAACCTCATCTTCATTTTGTGCACATACAGAAACTATTGCTCATCCAATTCCCAGTGTCGTTGAACTTTGAAGAGTTGTCTTAAAAGGAGAAAAATTCGACTCCAAGCTTGCCAAACCCCCCCCCCCAAAAGAAAAGAAAGCACACTGCCCTCCGTTCTTCAAAAAGAAAGTCTCCTGAGAAGGAATCTTCCCCTGATCAGGAGAAAATTGACCAGGTGCCAAAAGGTTCTGTCAGAGAAAACCTTGATGTTCAAATTGTGAAGAACTCATGGCGTAAAACTCCTGGTCCTAAGATGAGAACCTCCAGAACTTCCAACACCCTAAGATGTAGACTTCGGTCTACAAGCCCAACTTCTGGTCAGGGGTTATCTGGTTCCAGGAAAAAGAAAAGAAAAGAATCCAATTCTGCTCCCATTGAAGCCCCCACTGAGGAAAACAATCCTTCAGAAGAGATTCCTACTGCCATTGAAACTAATGTTGAAGCAAATAGAGAACACATACTGCCAAACATATCAGCTGAGTTACCCCATGACACTTCAATTCTCCTAGAAAAGATGGTTGAGGATGAAGGTCAAGGTAAGGAAATTTTTGACTACCCTCTTGATTATCTGAAGAAAATCGCTGAAGATATACTCATTCATGCTGCAGGGATATTATTGAAGAAATTGTTGATCAATTATGCGATGTGAATGTTGATGTTTCCAAACCTTCTTTGGAAATTGTTGCTGAAGAAAGTACTTTTGTGAATGTACCTTTTGCTTTTCCCTTACCTTTATCAAATCCTGCTATGGATGATGTCATTCCAGACATCAATATAGCCCCTGTTCCTGAAGAAAACAATTAGAATGTTCCCCCACCTAAAGAAGTCCCTGAAGTTGCTCCCCAAGAAGCCCATGTAACAGTTGATCCCCAGATTGGTCTTGGAGATCAAGAAAATATTGTGGCCGAGGATTTTGTTATGTAGGTCGACTCAAATGATGATGCCATGAATGTAGATCCCCAAAATATAATTGAAATTGCCGATCTCCAACCAGTCCCTGATCAACCAGATGACACCCAGAGTGTTGCTGATTCGGGAAATCCTTTCAACCCTGGATGGCTTTTGAAAGAGAACCATATAGCTAGCCATAATTGGGAGGTTGCGAGAGAATGGGGAACCAAGGGCAGGATTCCTTGTGATAAGAGAGAAACAGCTCAAATGTCTGACCCTGAACTTTACTCTCATGGATGGGAGTAAGGAACAAATCTCTATTTTTTTTCATTAAAACTGACTTTTTATTGATTTTATGTATTTATTCCATTTGATCTTTATTGATTAACCTACAGATGTTTTGGAGCTGCTTTCAATGCTTTTTCTGAAGTACTGGAAAGAGAAAAAACTTTATCTCAGGAAAATGACAGTCTGATTAAGAGGAATTTTGAACTGGTTAATGAGGTACAAGAACTTCGAAAAAGTTTGAACTCTTCTGAGAGAAAACTGACAGACGCTGAATTCAGAGAATAGATTTGATCAATGACCTAGATGATTTGCAAACTGACTATCAACTCTGCTCTGATTTATGCACTGATTTGCAGGAAGAGGTTTCCATGTTAAGGGATGCTATTTTGAAACATAAGGATGAGCTTCTTCAGCTCGAGATGTCAAAGGATAATGCCCTTGAAAGGGCCAGAATTGCTACTGCTGAGAGAGAAGATTTCAAAGAAAAGTTAACCAGAGCCTTTGCCTGGTCAAAAGATGTTGAGAAAGAGAAGAATGAACTTCTGGAAAAGTTCAAAAAGATTGAAAAACTGAATGCAAATTTGGAGTTGGCTCAGGAATATCATGTTAAAGCCTTTAACTCAATTTTGCAAGAAAAGTCTACTTTGGAAAGTCAAAATGATAGTTTGGGATTGAGACTCTACGAGGTTGCAGCAGAAAAAGATAATCTTAAAGTTTCCTTGAGTTTGATTTCACAGGAGAAAGAAAGTTTACATGCTCTTTTAGATGAGACTCTGAAAGACAAAACTTTTATACTTGAAGATATGGAGACAAAAAGAAGACAATTTGAGTTATAAAAGAAAAGAATACAACATGAAAATCAAATTGTCCTCAGTTCAGTTACCTCATCTATAAAGGAAGTTGGAGATAACCCAGCTTTCCTCGGATTTTGCAAGAGTATGGTAAAGGACTGCTCTGACCAAATCTTCTCAAAAATCCTCAAGGTTCACCCCAACATAGATTTCAAGCTGCTGCGCCCAGAATTTCTCCCATCCAGAAAATTTTTTGATCTCAGGAATTTGAAACACCCGAACTCACATAGTTCATCAGAGGATGATAATGATGATGACAACAATGAGTCTTCCAGTTCTGGCAATAATCACTCTGCCAGCGATCAAGATGATGATGATGACTCACCCTCTCAAGATGATAAAGAAGTTGCTGCAGATGATGATCCACCTGCAAGTTCAAAAATTTAAGAAAACATTCTCTTTTGCTTTTCAATTTACCTTTTTGTTAACCAACTTTATCAATCTTTCATATCAATAGAATTTCCTTTTCTTTTCCTTTGTTCCTTGTGGTTTTGATAAAATAATACTTTGAAGAAATTCTTTATAATGTTGACCACAGATATTAAATGACCACCATCCTCAGGCTGTTGTATATCTGATTAGATATATCCTTCTGACCAGATCTATACCCTTAGTTAGCTTCCAACGAAATATTTTTGAGGAGAATATAGTTGACGAAGGCCTTAATAACTGATCAGATGCTTTCAGAGAAAACTGCTGATGAGAGCCTCAATAGTTGATCAGAAGTCTTTCTGTCCTTAGACAATAGTTGAAGAGAGTTTCAGCAACTTTGATTAGAATCTTCAATATAATCTACTTTGTGAGAAATTTTATTGATCAGCTCCTTTACTCTTAATCAAACTTAATCAAAAGGCTGCCTTGGAGAGCTAGCTACTAGAGCCTGACTTACGTAAAGTCGGAACCATCCTCGGAAGGAATGATTCATGATTAAGCTAGCATGACCAAGCCTCGGAAGGCTGGCTACTTGAGCCTAACTTACGTAAAGTCGGGACCACCCTCAGAAGGAATGATCCGTGATCAGCTTCGGAAAGCATGACCAGGCCTCGGAAGGCTGGCTACATGAGCCTGACTTACAAAAAGTCGGGACCACCCTCGGAAGGAATGATCCGTGATCAGCTTCGGAAAGCATGACCCGGGCCTCGGAAGGCTGGCTACTTGAGCCTGACTTACGAAAAGTTGAGACCACCCTCAGAAGGAATGATCCATGATCAGCTAGCTTAATCGGGCCTCAGAAGGCTACCTCGGAAGGCTGCCTCGGAATGCTGGCTACTTGAGCCTGACTTCGGAAAGTCGGGATCACCCTCGGAAGGAATGACCCTGGATCAGCGTTGAAAGGCATGATCAGACCTCGGAAGGCTGGCTACTTGAGCCTGACTTCGGAAAGTCGGGATCACCCTCGAAAGGAATGACCCTGGATCAGCGTTGAAAGGCATGATCAGACCTCGGAAGGTTGGTCCGCCAAAAATATCTTTTAAACTAAATGAAGAAGAATCTTTTGATGACAACGATTAATAAGATGATTTCTTCAAGAATACCAGAAAATCCTGCTTCCTTTCTATTGATAATACTTCTTGAGATGAATTACATTCCACGGTCGTTTCAAGTAGCTCCCATAAGCATCCTTAAGCCAATATGTATTTCTGCTTACAGTTTTTGTCACCACAAATGGTCCTTCCCAGTTTGCAAAAATCTTTCCATAGTTCCTTGGATCTGATGCTGACTTCTTTCTCAAGACCAAATCTCCCACTCTAAAAGATTTTGGTTTGACACAGGCATTATAATACGCTGCTGTTCTCCTTTGGTATTCTATGTCGCGATATAAAGCTCTCTCTCTAACTTCATCTAAAAATTCAAGATTTGCCCTCAACCCTTCTTCATCAACCCTTCTTCATTAGTCATCGGATCAAATCTTTCCGATCTGTCTGATCCCACCATAACCTCCACTGGAGCCAATGCCTCAGACCCATATGCTAGCCTAAAAGGTGTTTCTCCTGTTGGTGTCCTGACTGTAGTCCTATACGCCCACAGTACATGAGGTAATTCATCAATTCATAGGCTTTTGCCTCATCCAGTCTCCTCTTTATTCCTTGTTGAAGAGTTATGTTGTTTACTTCAATTTGACCATTGCATTGAGGATATGCTACATAAGAGTTCTTGCATTCGATATGATAATCTGCACAGAATTCCTTGAATCTTTCATTGTCAAATTGAGTTCCATGATCTGTCAGTAAAAGCTTCGGCAGACCATATCTAAATATAACATTGTTTCTGAAAAACTTTTCAATTTGATTTGTGGTGGTTGTGGCTAAGGCTTCTGCCTCCACCCATTTTGTGAAGTAATCAATGGCAGCTACCACGAATTTCCTTCCTCCGGTTGTAACAGGAAATGGACCAAGTAGATCCATCCCCCACATTGCAAATGGAACGGGATTGAGTATTGATGTCAGTTGTTCCGCCAGCTGGCTTTGAATTGGTGCATGAATTTGACATTGATGACATCTCCTTACATACTCAATTGCTTCAGATTGCATGCGTGGCCAATAGAATCCTTGTCTTAGAACTTTATAAGCCAAAGCCTTCCCGCCTAAATGACTTCCACAAATTCCTTCATGGACCTCTGCCAAAGCATATTGTGCATTAGATGGTCCCAAACATTTCAAAAGTGGTCCAGAAACTATTCTTTTATATAACAGTTCATTCTTTAGAATAAACTTGGCAGCTCTTCTTTTCACAGTTTTGGCCTTTTCTCTATCCTCAAGAAGAATACCTTCTTTAAGATACTGTATAATAGGACCCATCCAAGATATTTCTGCATCAATTTCCATAATCTCTAGCTCTGAATATGCTGGGATATCCAGTTCCTCAATATATACAGCATGTGGTAAAGAAGTAGACTTTGCAGATGCTAATTTCGCCAGAGAATCTGCCTCATTATTTTGATTTCAAGATATTCTTATAATCGAGAATTGTGAAAACCATCCTTTACATTCCAACACCTTCTTAAGATAACTGATCATCCGATCATCCTTCGCATCATACACTCCTATAACTTGGCAAAGCACCAGCTCAGAATCACTTCTTACTTCAATGTTTTGCACACAGAGGGATCTGGCCAGTCGCAATCCTGCAATGAGAGCTTCATACTCTACTTCATTGTTTGAAGCATGAAAATTAAATCGAAGTGCATTCCGAATTACAAATCCGAACAGACTTTGTAAAATCACGCCTGCTCTTGATCCCTGAGAATGACTTGATCCATCTACATGTAGAGTCCACCCAGTAGACATTTCATTGGGATCTTTTTCTTCCTCTGGTAGTGAAATACTCTCGGACAATAAAATCCGCCAACACCGTGCCTTCATCGCAGTTCTGGGTTTATAATCTATATCATGTTCAGTCAACTCTACTGCCCATGATACCATTCTCCCCGCCATATCAGGCTTATGTAATATTTTCTTTAAAGGCCAGTTAGTAAGAACAATAATTGGATGAGCTTGAAAATAGGGCCTAAGCTTTCTGGCCACTATTATCAAAGCAAAAGTCTGTTTTTCAAATTCTGGATATCTAGACTCTGCATCTAACAATGTATGACTTACAAAGTAGATAGGATTTTGGATAGTACCTTCTTCTCGAATTAATACTGCGCTCACTGCCGCCTTCGAAGAAGATAAATATATCTGCAAGACCTCTCCTGGCTTTGGTCGGGACAGAACTGGTGGACTGATCAGCCTCCTTTTAAATTCTTCAAATGAACCTTGACAATCTTCTGACCATTTGAATTCGTTAAGTGCATTTAGATTTTTTAACGCTTTGAAGAATGGTGCACATTTATCTCCTGATTTTGATATAAATCTGCTCAATGCCGCCACTCGTCCGGTTAAACTTTGGATCTCCTTTACACTGCTGGGGGCTTTGTCATATTCAAGATGGCCCTGATTTTTTCTGGATTTGCCTCAATCCCCCTATGTGTAACCATATAACCAAGGAATTTACCAGATGAAACTCCAAATGCACACTTTTCAGGGTTGAGTCTCATTCTGTTCCTTCAGAGTACATCAAAGCACTCCCTTAGATCAGTGAGATGATCAGATATGAATTGACTTTTTACAAGAAGATCATCTACATAAACCTCCATATTTCTTCCAATCTGATCAGCAAACAACTTATTCATTGCCCTTTGATATGTTGCACCAGCATTTTTTAATCCGAAAGGCATAACCTTATATCAATAGCTTTCTCAGTTTGTCATGAATGATGTATGGGGTTGATCCTCCTTTTTCATTAGGATTTGATTATAACCAAAATAAGCATCCATAAAGCTTAACATTTGTTGACCTGATGTGGCATCGATCAACTGATCAATTCGTGGCAAAGGATAACAATCCTTAGGACATGCCTTGTTCAAATCAGTATAATCTACGCACATTCGCCATTTGCCATTATGCTTCTTCACCATTACAACATTCGCCAGCCATTGAGGACATTCAATTTGTTCAATAAACTTAGATTTTCGGAGCTTTTCCACTTCAATCTTGATCGCATCATGCTTTTCTAACGAGAAATTCCTCCGCCTTTGTTTCACCGGTTTGATAGCTTTATCTATCCAGAGACAATGTTCTACCACTTCTCTGCTTAAGCCTGGCATATCCTGTGCTGACCAAGCAAAGACATCTGCATTTTGCCGAAGAAATTCTTTTAACTGGTCCTTGTCTTGATTGCTCTGATCAGCTCCGATCATGGTTCCCCTGTCTGGATTTTCAAGGTCGAAACAAATTTTCTCCAGCTTTTCTACTGGTTCACCTCTTTGAATTTTTTCTTCATCCCTATTATCCATGACCTCCACAGTAAGAGCAAGAGCTTTACCTTGTGCCTTTGAATCTTTCAAAAAAGTTGTATAGCTTTGCCTCGACGTTCTCTGATCAGACTTGCATTCTCCAATACCTCCTTCAGTTGGGAATTTCACTTTTAAATGCCTCGTCGAAACTACAGCCCCAACAGCATTCAATGTTGGTCTTCCCAAAATTATATTGTAGGTCGACAGATTCTTTATCAACAAGAATTTAGTAACCGTAGTTACTGTCTGTGGATGCGTTCCCAATGTGATTGTTAATTCCACAGTTCCCTCTACCGAAGTAGATTCTCCAGAAAATCCAAATAATCTTGTCCCAAAAGGTTTTATCTTGACCGTATCCATCTTCAACCGTTGAAAGGCTTCATAAGACATGATGTCTACAGAAGACCCCGTATTGACTAGAACTTTGTGAATATCCCTGTTTGCCACCTCAATGACTATCAAAATAGCATCATCATGTGGCTCTTGAATTCCATCCATCTCCTCCTCTGTGAAGACTATCTCTTTCATCTTTTTGATTCTTTTAGGAATAACATGAGATTCGACAGCATTTACATACCTAGCATGTGCCTTAGACTTTGAGATTGAATTCAAATCTAAACTTCCCAGGATGGTCATGATAGGACACTGGCTTCGTTGAACCTGCTGGTTTTCCTAATGCTTAGCATTTTCATCTGGAGAGTTAGATTGAAAATCTTCTTTCGCCTGATCCTCCATTGCTGGTAGCTGATTATTCCATCTTCTTGGCTGATCAGCAACATTTCTCCGATTACCTCCATTTCTCCTTTGAACATAGTGATCCAGTCTCCCCTGACTGATTAATCGTTCGATCTCATTTTTCAAAATTCTACAATCATCAGTATCATGACCATGATCCCTGTGATATCTGCAAAATTGTTTGGATTCCTCTCATCTGCTTTTGCTATCATTGGTAATGGCCATTTTACAATCCCTTGATGTTGAATTCGCATCAGAATCTCCGACCTTTTAGTATTAAAAGGAGTGTAATTTTCTTGAAACGGCCTCGAAATATCCCTTTTGAATTGACGATCAGGGCCCATTTCTCGGGAAATTTCTGTTATTCCTTTGATCCCTCTGATCAGATCTCATGACCCCATCTTCTTTCCTTTTGCCTCCATCGCCATCAGTCTCCTTCCTCGTCTGAAGGATGTCTTTCATGTTAGCATACTGATTACAACGAGTTGTCAACTATGCAATGTTGGCCGATTTGTTCATGATCAGGAATTCTAACAAATGATCATCCGTTAGACCTCTGAACATAGCATCGTATGCTACTGCTTCATTTAAATTATTTATCTGCATTGATTCTTGATTGAATCTTTTCATATAACTTTGAACTGATTCTCCTGATTTTTGGCGAATTGCAGCCAAATTATCCACAGTTTTACTACTCTTCATACTACTTTGGAATCTCGACAAGAATATTTTTGTCAGATCTCTGAAATATTTAATAGAATCTGGTAATAAACTGAAGAACCAGGTCGTTGCAGAACCTTTCAATGAAGACGGAAAGGATCGACACTTTAAAACATCAAAATTACTTGCCAGCATCATAACGAAATTGAATTGAGCCAGATGCTCCATCGGATCTGTGCTTCCATCATACATTGTGAATACCGAGAGCTTAAAATTGCAAGGCAGTGGTGCTGACATGATATCTTTAGAAAATGGATTTTGATTCATCGCTTCTTCCACTTTTTCTCCATTATCCTTGTTCGTCAATCGCTGAATTTGATCGTCCAGGATACGAAATCTTATACTGATTTCTGATCCGTGAACTTCAGATTTGCTATCTTCTGACCTTGTTTCTCTTTTATCTCCCCGATCTCCAAGACTTCTACTCTTTTTACTTTGAATGTGGCTTAATTGATCGTCCTTGGATGATCCTTGATCTTCGATTCCCAGAGGAATATAATTTGGATCTGCACTTTCTCCTGATCCTTCTTTGAGAATTGATCTTCTTTGGCCTTCTCTTGACCTTTGAATTTGAGGATTCGGAACAGAGATCGCCTCAGCTCGAGAAAGAGTTCGAGATCTTCTAGTTGGCGAGATCGGAACTCTCCCTTCTGGATGAATTCCAATTTGCTTGATAAATGTCCTCATCAGATTTTGAGTTTCTAGTATTTGATGCTGCATACTTTCGAATCGTTCAGTAATTTGATTTTGATCCAGCTCCAAATGAGATGCCGTCAACGTATCTGCGAGTTGCTTCTCCTGTCTTTCAAACATCTCAGTAGGATGAGGTGAGCGATCTTCAGTCATTCTCTATCTCTGCCGAGTCTGCATCGTTGGAATTTGTAGTGTTGGAACCGCTTCTCTTGTCCTCCTTTTTGGATTTACTCTCCTTGGTTTCCTCTGGCTTGTTTCTGCCATTTCAGTCGGTAATACCTCCTCTTGCTCAGGTGATTGAGCCATAACTTCCACCTTGAACTTGTTCAAGTTCCTCTTCCCACAGACGTCGCCAAAATGTTGGTACTAAAATTGCCAATAGCCTCGAACCGCTGCTTTCGCACCGAACTCCTCAGATCTAGATCGATCTAGTTTGCTCCTTAGTCAATCAACTTCCTGCTCCTGAAAATAGAACACCAGTGAGAAACAGAGCCGATCGTCTTGATCGGCGTCGTGTCTTCGACGGTCTAGTCAAAATGGTGAAGATGATGCTCCTGAGCTCGAAAAAAGCTTCTGAGGTGTTCTAATGGAGTACAATCAGAAAGTATCAGTGTTCAGGTTGATTTCAGAGACTTACCTCCCTTTACGAATCCTCCTTTTCCCTTTATATAAACTTTCCCGCTCATAATAACTTTCAATCATGACCGTTGGATCATCACTCCTGATTGGATGGTGTTGATCATCTCTTCTTTATAATTTCGGGCGGACCCATAGGTTCCTTCATCTCATCAACTGAATCCGGTCAAACCTGATTAGACCGATATAAACCAGAAGTGGATATTTTAGTCACAACAGACTGTTGGGAATTTTAATTATGCTCAAGGGCAATTATGGAATTGCATTATTAGATGGTTACAATATAAGGGATATATTTGGTAGAGACCGTCCCACTTTCTCACAAGTGAGATACAGGATTCGTAGGACTCAAATTCTCCCTCTCTCCAAGAAAAGCAAGAACAAAAGGGAGAAACACAGATCTTTGGAGGTTTACTTCTTCCTTGATTAAATCTCACATTTTTTACCAATAAATCCACGAAGGTATTTGGGTTGTGGATCTATCCTCTTTCCACATGATTAAGGATTTACTGGTGACGGATTTTGTGGAGGAATGACTACGTGGATCCTCTCTTTTCTTCTGCTGCAGTTTTTTATTTTGGGATTAGTGTATCCATGTAAGATTCTATCCTCTCTTTTGTAGAATGATAAATCTGAATGTCAAACTATCTCTCATTAATGAGAGGAACCAATATTGGCATCAAGAGCCGGTTCCCACATTTCTTTGTTCCTCCCGAATTCTTGTTGTTTAATTATTATTAATATCTTGGATTGGTTCCAAGTGGGAGAATCCAAGTGTTCAATAACTAACTTGGGTTGATCCCAGTCTGCCACTGCCTTGACCTAATCTGGGTCCGCTTTGATTCCATCTGTAGATACAACATGACCCAAGAACACTACTTGTGAAAGCCAAAACTCACACTTGGAAAACTTTGCATGTAACTTCTTTTCTCTCAACCATTGCAAAGCAAACCTCAAGTGTTCGACATGCTCTTTCTCATCCTTAGAATAAATCAAGATGTCATCAATGAAAACTATGATAAATTTATCTAAGACATCATGAAATATCCTATTCATCAAATCCATGAAAGCGGCTGGTGCATCAGCCAGGTGTCCAAGTTGTGACATCCAGCCCAAACCTAGACCAGGACACCCTATTTGTTTTGGGTGAAGAAAGACTTGTTTGATATTAGACCTTAAAGTTGGACTTTGATTTTAGTGTTATTATCTTTGAAAGCCTTAAGAAGTCATGCCAGACCTTTCCTTTAGGGTAGACCTGTAATATTTGGCCTTATCCTAACCTTGGCCTTGTCCGGAATCTGTTATGTTTTTAGGTCCGAAGACCCGAAGTGGGGGAAAAGAGACTTGTAGACCATTCTGATTGATGATCATGATTTGGAGACTGAGCCTATGGACATTGATGATGATACCCCTTGCTTAAATGCATTGTCAGTGTTTAAGGAAAGTCTGCACAGCAGAGAAGATTAATCTAGTTGATGTACCTAATGACCTCCTGTGCACAATCCGAAGGTATTCCCCGAAACTAGACTTCTTGATTGAATTGTGGAAGAAAACCTCACTCAAATTGACCTTGTATAGCCTTTCAAAACCCTACTTGAAGTTGCTGACTAAACCTGTTTTTCTTCTGAGAAACATTTTGGTCGATCCTTTTGGTCGATGCCATCGACCAAAGTTTCCCAGTCTGCCAAGTTAAGGATTCCATGGAATATTCCCATTCTATTTATTATAACCTCGAGCCTTGAGCCCTTTTGCAATCATTTTCTCACCTGAAATCGTGGGGAGTGCTTCCCAAAGCAACTCCTTGGCTAATGTGAAGGGCACCTCATCAAAAACTCATTGTTTACTATTGATTCTTGTCTACATCTTCCACACCAAGGTATGAATCACCATTCCACTCTCTATCCTACCATTTTCTATTCTTTTCTATCCCTATCTTGTTGGTGAAACATTGGAAATGGTGCTGCAACCTTGCAACCACCACTCCAAGTGTCTACACATGATTAACCTATGATCTTCTTAACCATCCATTGATGCTATGCCTCCATCTCATGCCTAGCATATGTATTCCTTAATTTTTCTATTAACATCATGCCATTTTGTACCAAACTGAGTTGTAGGGTATGCTATGTTCATGTTTATCACTACTATATGATTACAATCAAAATTCTATTAGTTCCCCTAGCTATTACATGCCATTTCCATGTCAATGCAATCAATCCCAACTCATGCCATGATGTTTGTCACTTGAACTTGTTAGCTCAATTTGGGGCTTTTTGTTTGGACCATTGGATTGGGTAAATTTCTTGACTTATAGTGTCCTACTACTGTTATTAAGCATTCCTCCAAGTTTCAGATTGATCCGAACACCGGAAAACCAATTTCGGATGAAAACCCCCAAAATCCACTATTCTGTCCCGAAGAGATTTTTGGTCGATCCTTTTGGTCGATACCATCGACCAAGAACATCGACCAAAGTTGTTGTTGACAGCAACCTTGGCCAGTTTTGATCCAATTAATATCTGATCTTCCCAATTTCTTCTCTAACTTATTATTGATGTTTGTTTAGGGTCTTAACAATCCTTTTGGGCTATTTCTTGGTATTCTCAATTCATCATCAGTTCAACCCAAGGTAAGGATGGTTATCTCCATAAACATATAGATCACCAACTTATGATTTATGTTCTTGTTTATGAATAGAATCTCTTGATTACTTTTAGATCTTTATAAGACTGTTATATATGTTAGAACAATAGTATTGAAATCTTTATACTCTTGTCATGTTACATTACTATTCTTGTTTACTTATGTCTATGATGATTCATTTCAATATCATGATTTAACTTTTATGATAAGATCTATTGGATGCATGAAAGGTGATGAACTTGAATATGTGATTGCTTACGTATAACTTGGGATTTGGGAGTGTATTGACACTTCTGTCCTTAGGCATCGGAGGGAATAGTATGGGATGTTCTCCGATGGTGCCTATCGACACTCTCCCGGGTTATTGGATGACATACATAGGACTGTCTAGTTGGTTGGCTAGGTTTGTCCCTGTTGTATCAGACCTGAATCAGAAGGGTATTGAGATCGAACGACCCGTGGTAGTGCATTTGATGGGCGCTCTAGGCCAGTAACCAATCCGGTATGGGACATAAACCATGCTACGGATACCCGAAAGGGGCCATTTATTGGTAGGGTTGCAAATGGCTAGACTTGGGCTCACAGGCGCTCAAGACCGGTAAACAATCCGTGAGAGGACGTGAGAGCTTCCCGTTTACAATTTGTGGAGGACCAATAGGGTTGATGAGTCCGTAATCCGGGATTACGCTGACTCTAGTGTGAAGGATACCGGAAAGGATCGCCGGGGGCGAGGAATGGACGTATCTGGATTTGACTTGATACTACTGAGTAGATTACTTGCATTGGGCTAGGCTTTATTGTGACATGCACTAGAACTTATACCAAACGGTGATGTGAGAGAGTGGTGACAGATTCCCCTACCACGGTTTTTTAGATGACTTTACCGAATTTCCTTGGCAGACCCAAGATATCTTGTATGATTGAGGGGGAGTGACTGACAACCCAAAGAAGTATGGTGCTATGACTTAAAGCATGTCTACCATAGAGACTAGCATACATAGAGTTAGAATCATAATCGCATCATGTGTTTCATATCATATTGCATCATGCTATGTTTTGTATCATGTATCTATGTTATTGTGGAATAACCTGCCTTGCTGAGTTCTTTTGAGCTCACTCTTTTTTGCAACATTTTTGTTAGACTCTACTGCAGGTACCACCACTGTTGACTATGATGGTCAACACTCTGAAGAACAAGTTGATGACCCGTACCCCACTGGTCACGGTGTACAAGTTGATAAAGACCAGTAGTCCGAGATTGGGACTTATCTGGAGCATTTCGGCCTTTGCACTTGTGTGCTAGTGTTGGGATATCGTCCCATTTTCTTTTTAACCTTTTAGTTAATTTGTTGAGACCGTAGTTTAGTCTGTTCCCTTGTCATGTTGGGAACCGATTGCAACCCTTAATTTTAGTCGATCTACCTTCCGCTATTATTATAGGATGGGTTTCCTCCCTCCTTTTCACACTTTGACAATTTGTCCTATTTGTATAATTTCCGCACTCTGATATTATTTGTGAAACTTTCTGAGATCTTTTCTAGACTTTTATTATTAAATTATTTGAATACAAAGAATTGTTCTTGCTTTTGATTATATTATTGTGCTAAGTGACTATGATCGTTCCTAAACTTGATCGGCGGGACTGTGATTCACTCCCCGGGTAATCCAGATAGGGTACCCCCTTGGTGGATTTAGGGCGGGATGTGACACAAGTGATGCCATTCGGCCTTACAAATTCCATCAATTCTCGGTAGAGGATACTTATTCTTGATGGTGAGCTTGTTCAACTCTCTATAATGGATACACATCCTCGTGCTTCCATCCTTCTTCTTCACGAATAACACTGGAACTCCCCAAGGAGATACACTAGGTTTGATGAAACCTCTGTCTAGTAACTCATTTAGTTGGTCTTGAAGCTCTTTCAGCTCCATGGGTGTCATCCTGTATGGAGCTTTGGACACATGTGTAGCTTTAGGTACTAGTTCAATGGAAAATTCCAACTCTCTTTCTAGGGGTATTCCGGGTAATTCATCGGGGAACACATCCTTGAAGTTCTTCACTACTTTAATGTCTTCAATAGACTTCTCTTCCTTCTTTTCTCCTATGGAAGAACAAAGTTTAGTACCCCCACTAGTTCCTTCGCTTGGAGTGCCGCCAGTATAGTCTTCCCAAACCACAAATGCACAAGCTCAAGACACCCAACTCTTGCATTAAATCCAAGCAAAACAACCATTGGAATCATATACATGAATTGGACACATTTGAAATGCTCAAAAACGGCCAAAAACCACTTTTCTAGGGGCCGAGGGGTTGGGCCGATTGCACCCATTCGACCGCCCACTCGACCGGGGGTTCCCTGATCTCAGAAACCCAAAAAGAAGAGGTGACCCAGGAAGGGCCAATCGGTTGACCAGTTGGGTGACCGGTTGACTGGCCAAGTCTCCCAGCCAGCGCGTGCATGTGAGCCCAAGCAGGTTGGGGGTCCTTTTATACGACCGCCTAGGCTGGTTGGGGGGTCACTTTATACGACCCCCACCCCAAAAATCGCACATTTTCACAATTTTTTTTCAATCTTTTCATTCTTCTCACTCTCTCTTTTGCTTTTGGGTGGGTTCTACTACATGTCTAAGTTAGATCTAGCTACATGCGACACTCGAATGCGATATTTGGTGGCATTTTCTCCGCGAAACCCAAAGGTAAGCTCTCCCCACATACCATTTTCGCTTTATATGTGGAATATCCCATTGGTCTCACATATATCATTCAACGTGCCGTGATCCAAAGGATGCAACACTCTGAGGTATCACACTTTAGGTACGGGCGTCTCTTGACTAGTATCTTTAAACACTTCAGGGTGGATCTCACCAACACAGAGAAATTGAGGGAGAAAATTGAGAGAACTTCTTTCGTTAGTAGATGCCTTCGCCACCACCCAGGCATTAGTGACCTTGGTTGTATAATCTACTATCGTTGACTCCTCGGGTTACTCAACTCGGTCTTATTATGTTTTGAACACATATTTTGTATTTTACTATGCGTATTTGCCCACGCTCTTTTACTTGATATTGGGTTTGTAATATTTTAGAACTTAAGTATTTTATCAGTTATGCACTTTAATATTTCATATACTTTATTGTGCTTTATGCTTTTGTTTAATTAATAGCATTTGTGACTTTGTGTCTTATATACTTATTGTATCTTATTCAAGTTAAATTCATTATGCAACTGTTAAGATGAATTTTCTAAGTTCATGTTGAGCCTATTATTCACTTCTATTTGATATAGAGTTAGGACTTGTATGAACCAAGGCTCTGATACCACTTCTGTCACACCCCACCCAGTCGGATTCGATCATACCTGAATACCCGTGGGGGTGATACACCGCAAGACCTAGGTTCAGTGACAACTCCATACAACATGTGATATAGTAAAATCAAATGAACAAGAATAAATCAAGTTTCAAATATAAAGTTATCAAATTTAAAATAATGATTACAAACATCCATTACTTCAAATCAAAAGGTATACTATCAAAGTTTTGAAAAGAAAAGAGGATATCTTTCTTCGCAGCGGAAAATAAACTAGACTAATTCTCTAATGGAATCACCCCATAAGAACAATCTTGACGCTGGCATGAAGCTCCATGCGAGTCTACATCTTCTTCAGTTGCTCCCTCGAGAAAGTCTATCGACGACGAATCCTCCACTTGGGAAGAGTCCTCATAACCTGCAGTATATTCTAATAGAAACAGACATAAAAATGAATGAGTTCAACAAAACTCAGTGAGGTCAACTCAACATCATATCATGCATTCGTTCACAAGATTCCACACCACACATATAACATGAATGTCGATAATGTAATTAATGATAATGATATGATATATGAATGATTATGATTGTCACACCCCACCCGCTGGTCTCGGTTACCCGCTCGACAACCCGTGGGAGTGATCCGTCATAGGATCCACGATTCTAGTCTATCAATAATAATAAATGCAAGTAAAGACAATCACGAGCAGAAAAGGTTCAATAATTAAATAAAAGAATTACAGGAATCCAAATACTCCAATAAAATAATAAAGGAAAGAATAAATAATCAAAATGTAAATGAGTTTAGCAGAAGCAATCAAAAAGAGTTATATGATTTTTTTCCAGTTTCCTTCTCTAAAACTAAAAACTTAGACTCAAGTTTATCAAGATGAGGGGTTCTCCAATTCTCCTCCAGACGATGTGCAAACTGCCTAGCAACCTGTCTCCTCCACCCATCAATGGGTGCTATAAGCGCATTCCATGTACTCGCAGGAGCTCCCGCACAGGCTATCTCCATTTCCCATTGTCGATGCCACATCTTCTTCATATGGGAAGGTTCCTTCATAGGAAACCATTCCATCTTCTTGCGCATTTCCTCCATCTGTACAAGTTAATAGAACATAGACAAATAAAGGAATGAGTTCTGGAGAACTCATTAAGAACAAACAATGATCCCCATCCATATGTCAAACCAATCAGAAATGCATAAATGATATGTATGAGTGCAAAATATGAATACCGCTAAGATCTAACCATGCAAGTCTCTAACAATTGACATGCTTTAAAATATACACTAGCCCTCCTCTGGGTAGGCCTAGTCACTCTGTTCCGACAAGGACTGGTTACCTTTGTAGGTATCCTGGGTAGAATGGAAAATCCACACCTGGCTCTCAAACCATGGCTAGGGTTAAGTCAACACTCTCTCACCCCGACCATTGGCATGAGTACTGGCGCATGTTAGGGTTTCTAATCCAATACAGGTCATAATGGTAACATACTAAATGAAATCCAGATACATCCCCTATGGCACCAACCAACTCGGTTCAGTATCCTTCGCAACCTAGGAATGAGAACCCTCAAGAACTGGTCACCGCTATTGGACTTCATTCCATAACCCTATGATCATCCACATATTGTTGGGGCGGAATGCTCTCATGACTCCTCATGACACCCGTTTCGTTCCTTGGACGTCCATGAGCCCAACCCTAACATATGCAACCCTACCATTTATATGACCAATAGTGGACCACCGTCACATCACTGTCATCATGGGTCATCCGGCTTCAATTCCCCTACCGAAAGGGTAGTAGCATGTGGGGTACCTAGCCATGCAACTCTAGACTCTACCTAGGTATGTCATCCAGTAGTTATGATAGTGCTAGAGACATCGGCGAGCATGTGTCCCATACCACAACCCTTTGATATCCCAAGCTAGAATATCCAATGGAACACCCCTTCCATCAAAACCACAAACCAACCAACATCAGCAAAACACATTCATGATCAACAAAGTATAAGTAAAGACAGTCCAAATAGCAAGCATATCATAAGATCAACATGCTAAACAAGGTTATAGTAGCATATGAAATGAAAGAACAGTAATAACAAACACTGGACTAGCATGTTTAAGTCATTTTATAAAGATAGGATTGTATGTCCTTACTTGTAATTATGCAGAATTCCTCTAACTTGCAATCTAGAAACAATTATAAGACTTCTATTTGAAACAGAGCACACCTATATACAGGGTTACAATAAGGTAAGTCGAATTAATCAAATCGGATCAAAACCAAAAGTCATTTGGTCACTGGAAACCAGCCGGTTGCTTAAGTTGAGCGACCGCCACTAGTGACCGCCCCAAAAATAGAGAGTTTTCAATCCGAAACTCAGGCTTTTGATCATCCAATTTCAATCCGAATTTTGAATGATCATAGTTCGAATCTCAAATCTATCACTGCCATAACCACGGGTGATACTAAACCTAACCAAAGACATCAAATTGGTTATCCAGAATCCTCCCTCTTGAGTAGATCAGCCCTTTTCAAGAAAGCAAGGTTTCGTTTTCGGATCTGATCTCACCAAGATCATCAAAAAGGTAGGCAGTGCAATAGAAGGATAAAAAACAACCAAAGGGAAACACTAATCTACTTTTATCATAGCAAGTGGTGAAGTATGAGTGAACAATGGATCACTTACCTCAACCAGATCAACTATGAAGGACAGTAGAACCTTCTGGGACTCTAACAAAGACTTCCAGATCTGCTTCCAGCACGTCTCCACAACCGTCTAACCTCCAAAAACAGTAATCCCGAATATAATATTCGTAAAATAGGTGAGGGTTAATATTTATAGAAGTCTGGGGGCAAGATAGGGCAAAACCCCGCAACCAGGACCAGGTAGTCGCTTGGTTTAATCAACCGCCACTAGCAACCACCCCCAAGTATATTGCTATATAAGGGTGCTTTGCTCAGGGGGTTGATGTCCAAGTACAACCTAACCCTAATGAAGACATGGGGGAGGTCTTACCTTCATTCCGGACATCTCCAAAAATCACTTGCCTTCCAGAAGTCCAACTACCAAGCAAGGCAGGCTCTTCATCAAGAGAATCCAGATCCATGGGTTCAGGGTATGGATCATGGATTTCTATCCGAACACTCCACAAATTTACCCGACTAGACCTTCGGGTTCTCGGACCTGCAATACGGATCCCAGGTTAGAAATACGAGGGTTGTTACAATGATATTATGCTCCTAACTGTATCATGAAGTCTCTATGGTAGACACGCATTAAGTTTATACACCAATCTCCTTTGGGTGGTCTCAATCACTACCCCTCAACAAAAGACGTCTATTGGGTTCTCCACAGTTGTTGGGTAAAGTCTTGTCAAGCCATGGTTGGGTATAGGTCACCACTCTCTCACATCACCGTTTGGTATGAGATTTGGCGCGTGTCAAGGATAATGCTAGCCCTAATGCAAAGTCATACGGTCTCGTACTACATATGGTCCAGATATCTCCCCTCATGCCTAGTGCCCTTTTGGTTCGATAACTTCCCACCTATGAATGGAATCCTCAATGGGAGGCATCTGTTGGACCCCATTTCTTAACCCAGCGGTCATTCACATATAATAGACATGATGCTCTCCATGTCCTCTCACGGGTTGGTTACCGGTCTTGAGTGTGAAACCCGGCCCTAACCTTAACCCGGATACTCTTTTGTCTGTGGGTCCGAAGACCCGAAGTAGAAGTGAAAGTCAACTATGGGCCAAATCAGTAGAAGATATAGTGTTTGACTCCGAACCTATGGAGATTGAAGATGATGCCCCATACTTGAAGACAGTGTTGGATATAGAAAAGAGACTATGCCTTGATGAAGAGAAGATTGGTTGATGACCTTAGAGCTTGGTGGGATATGATTTAAAGTCATTTTCCCATGCTAGGTAAGTTATAGAATATGTGTTTAAAGTTTCGTTTGATTCTGAGTAGTGGAAGGCCCTCAAATCCCTGATCTTGGCTTTGCTGTCTGCCTGGGTCGACTGCTTGGGTCGACTGGGCCAGGCTACCCAGCCAATTGACCCAGAGATGCTAAACTCGAGTAGAATCTTCTGTTTAGGTTATATTGCTATATATACCCCATGACTTCGTAATTTTAATATCCCTAGCCTCCAAAACACTTAGAGAACGAAGGGAACTCATCTCCAAGCCTCCAAAAGTGTAGAAGAAGACCTAATCTTGCAATCTTGCAAATCCTCTCTCTTGTTCTTCAATCAAAGGTTAGTATTCAATCTTTTGTGTTATTGATTCATTCTTTCCATGATCACTCTCATCTCGGAACTGAGATTATGATGAAAATGCTGCAACCTTGTAGTCATATCTTTACAATCTCTTTTCATTCTCTTATGCCATGATCATCTTATTCATTCTTAATATGATTTTTATGATTTCTTCTTAAACTGTGATCATATTCTTATTTTGATTTATTCTAGCATTGTAGATGCCTCTCCATGATTATTCATACCTCGGCTCTACTGTGTTCTTGTACTAGAATGAGACCTTATCATCTCTAGTTCATCTCTTTCATTCATAGCATGTTTCCAATGAAAACCATGATTTTTACCAAAATAGAAACTATGATTTCAAATTAGTAAGTAATGGTTTTAATCGTTGTTTGATGTCTAAATTATGCTTTTTAGTCTTAGACTACTGTGTTAGACATTCTCTTCAAGTTTCGTAGCATTCCAGATTGTATAGCATAGGTTTCGGATCAAGATCCTATTTTTGAATTCGGATTTGCTCTTGGGCAGACTGCCTGGGTCGACTGACTCAATCAACCCAGCCAATCAACTGACTCAGTCAACCCAGCCAATCAACCCGCAATGACAGAATTGGATTTCTTCGTCCGTTTCAATTCGATTGATGCTCATTCTTTTAGGACTACTTCCTAATGACTGTATGATGTTATTCTAGGGTTTGTTTGCTAACTTTGGATTCATCCTCTTGTCCGTCCAGAATATATTCGAATCTATTTAAGGTAAGGAAAGTTGTTACCATATTAACATAGATTGCATAGATTTAGTTTCTAATTTGGGAACTACTTAGATTTACTACTCTTATGTTAGTTTCTATTATGATATGAATGTTGTAAGTATAGTAGGATCTAATTTCCTTATTTACTTTATGTTCTTGGATCATGTATGAATACTTATTCATGTATGTTGCTTATTCATTTAATCTTGTCTTATTATACTCTTCTATTTGATGAGATATCTGTCGTGGATGATATGACTGAATTATGATTGTGATTGTTTAGGTATGATTTGGGATTGGGGAATGTCCTTTTGACATTTCTGTCCTTGGACATCATTGGGAATAGTATGGGATATTCCAATGTTGCCCTTTGACACTTTCCCGGATTATTGGTTGTCATACCTAGGACTTGTCTAGCAGTGTTTGGCTAGGATATTCCATGTTATATCAGACCCGATTCGGAAGGGTATTGAGACCGAATGACCCGTGGTAGCAATGGGGATTTATGGGCGCTCAAAATCGGTAACCAACCCGTGAGGGGATATGAATCACATTGTGGGGGCCATTTATGGGTAGAGTTACATATGGATAGACTTGGGCTCATGGGCGTTCAAGACCGGTAACCAACCCGTGAGAGGACATGAGAGCTTCCCGTTTATTATATGTGGATGACCTATAGGGTTGATGAGTCAGTATTTGAGAGAGTCGGATACGCTGACTCTAGTGTGAAGGATCCCGAGAGGGGAGGAATGGACGCATCTGGATCTGAGTTGATGTAACTAAGTAGATGACTTGCATTTGGCTAGGTTTAACCCTGACATGCGCCAATAATTAGACCAAATGGTGATGTGAGAGAGAGGTGACTTAACCCCCAGCCATGGATTGTCCGAGAGGGATGAAGGACCCTTTGCCAACCGAGGATGAGTGAATTGAGACCTACCCAAAGAAGTATGGTGCTATGACTTAAAGCATGTCTGCCTATAGAGACCAGCATACATAGAGTTAGATTCATACATGCATTGTCTATCTCATATCATATCACATTATGCTTTGCTTATGTTATCATGTTATTTATGCTATTATGGAATTACTTGCCTTACTGGGTTTCTTTTGAAACTCACTCCTTTTGTACAATATCTTTTGTTAGACTATTCTACAGGCATTGATGACTATGAAGGCCAATATGAAGAAGCGCAAGATGAAGAAGCGTACAACACGCAAGGTGTTGGCAACTATGAAGATTACATTGAGGATTTCTCGAGTGGTCTTACTTGTTACCAAGATTAGCCCTACTGTGGAGTGGGAGCATTTGAGCGTGATTGATGAAGTCTATGTTTATGAAGACGTTCTTTACAAAGTAGATTAGACTTTAGTTTAGTTTGATTTTATCTTTCTTCTTATCAGAACCAGTTGTAATTTCCTTTGACTTTCGATCTACATTCCGCTGTACTCGTGGAGTGAGATTCCGCCTCACTCTACATTTGATTTTATATATCTATTGGTATCATTTCCGCACTGATGATTATCTCGTTACTTTACTTTGATTCATTTGAATAATATTGTTAACCTTGATTTAGTCCTGTTCTTGATTATATTATTGTGAATGTGGGAGGTTGATTTACTCGATACTGGATCTTGTGGACTATGGATCACACACTCGTGTATGCCAGATAGGGTACCGGCTGGGTGGATGTGACATTGAGCGCCCAGGAGCCCTTATTTATTGTATGCAACCCTACCTCTCTATGATGATAATGGGTTTGCTTGACACTCAGGACCCAACCACTAAAATCACGGGTTAACCGGCTTCAATACCCCTGCCGGAAGGGTAGTAGTACTCATGAGGTCACCTAGCCAAACACGTCTAGACATTGCCCTAGGTATGTCAACCAGTAATCAGGGAAAGCACCAAGGGGCACCATAGGAATGCGTCCCATACCACCTCCTCTGGTGTCCAATGATAGAAATGCCAAAAAGGCATTCCTCATTCCCCAATCACAATCTAGGCAATCACATAAGGTCACTAGGGTAATGGACGAACCCACAACCCTAATTAGCAGCATAAAATAAAAGGAGTAATCTATCAACATCATCCATATATGTTGATATCAATAATTTAATATTTAAAATATAAAAGAAAAACTCAATCCATCCAATCTCATCCATCTCATACATTCTCATATCACCATTCAAAGAATATTAAAAAATAGAAGTAAACATATTTTCTTACCTTTCATTCGTCTAAAGTCCCACACATAATCACAAGATAATAAATGCTAAATCAAGGCAAGATATCAATAATGAATTAATTAACATAATTAAACATGCAAGATAAGGTTAAGTATATTTCTCACATTTCTAGTTAGTATAAGCTATCCAAAGTTCCACAAAGTCACACTCACGATTCGGTGATTATAATCAAAATAAACCTAATCATATATGAAGATTAATAGACATAAATTAGAAATCAATTGGGTTTTAATAGAGTTCCCAAAATCACCCAACAAAAGCCTAATATGTCAACTAGGTTCAGACCCGCCATTCTCAACCTAGTTTCGGCGAAAATCAATATTTCACCATCGATTTGAAGTCGAATCGAAACAAAACTTTGGGAATGTCTAATTGGCAGCAATAGGGTCCTAATGGTACCTTCAATTTGATCTAATTCGTTCTAGATCAAAAAGCCCCAAATTTGGCTCTGTGAATCGCCCGCGGGCGTCTTAGAGAGTCAAAACGAGAAATCATTCACAAGGATTTGCACAAACTACTTCTAAAACAATGAGAAACATAAATATAACTAAACACAAGCATTCAATAGACCTAACATGCATTAACTACCCAAATCTATCATTTATTGTGAATAACACCTCACAAAACCAAGCTTAAAGAAGAGAGTTTAAGGATTCTCACATTTTCTAACGATTTCACTATGATTTGGGTGCCGACACACTTCTGAATGATTAGAATCCCTGCCTTCCCTTGGTTTCTCTTCCTCTTTTAGTCACAGCCTTGCACAAGCATTGTAAAATGTGAATATGAGAGAATAGGAACTCAAAATAGGGTTTTAAACAGTAAAAACCCGATTCTGCCCCAAAGCTGGAAAATTGGTGGGGGGTTGGGGCGGTCAACTAGTCCCACCCAACTGGTCCATGTTGACCCCTCAAATGGACTCTGATTTTGGTGATTTTGGGTTTGATGGAAAGTTCTTTCAACGATCTTCGTTTGGATACCTTAATCTCATCAATCGGACTCTCCATCGCTAGTCTACAGACTTGCCAAAATTGCCCTTTTAACACCATCATGATTAATCTTCTCTCTTCTCTTAAACTCTAGGAGAGTTGTTGAATCATCACTAGGTCCATCCACCAACATTGGGTCCATTTCCGAACCTTCGGGCTTGACATGAATGGCCCATAGTTGTCGCCGACTAGAGGCCCAGGTTCTCGGTCTTGAAACCACGAGTAAAAGGGGTAGAAATCCGGGGGATTTCACACATTCGATCAAGCTGTTAGGTACCTTGAGCTAGAAGAGACCGAATGATGGCTAATACCCCTCCCACTGAGTTATTTGTTGCTGAAGCGAGCACCAGTAAGGGTGCAGGCTTTAAGCTCAAGAATTATAAGGCTCAACTTCAATTTTCTAGGCAAGGCAATAAGGGTGGGAACGGAAACAAGAATGGCCCCAAGCGTTCCAGGGGGACAAGAGGTGGCTAAAAGAAATCTCATGTGATTTGCTTCAATTGCTGGAAGACTGGTCACTTTGCTTGTGATTGAATTGAGCAGGAGATATGTACTGGGTTATACCTCATCTTGTTATGTAACAAGCACTTCAATGTGTGCTAAATTAAATCCTTTGTGGATTGTTGATTCAGGTGCGATAGAACACATAACAAGGGAATGTTCGAGCTTCATCGAATATCGTCATATTCCAAAAGGAAGCTGAAGAATAACAATGGGGAACAGCTCGAGTGTGGAGGTCCATGTTGTTGGCATGTGCAAATTAGTTTTGTGGGGGTGGCTGGACTCTGTTACTTCATGATGTGTTGTATGTGTTGGTGCTATTTCTGCCGATCGCCTCGAACCGTAGTTTTCCGCACCGAACTCCTCAGATCTGATTCGATCTGGTTTGCTCTTCGATCGATCAACCTCTCACTCCTGAAAGAAACAGAATACCAGTAAGAAACGGAGCCGATCGTCTTGATCGGCGTCTCGTCTCCGACGATCTAGTCAGTATGGTGTCAATGGTGTTTCAGAGCTCTCTGGAGCTTCTGCAATGCTAATAATGGAGTTCAATCAGAGTGAGCTTAGAGTTTTTGGTTGATTCTCGAGACTTACCTTCTTTCGGATCTTCGCTCGCTTTTATACTTGCTTTCTCGCTTATAACACTCTTTCAATCATAACCGTCGGATCATCGCTCCCCTTTGGACGTCGCTGATCATCCTTCCTTTATCTCTCAATCGAACCCAACTAAGATTGGTTTGACCGGTATGAACCGGCAGTGGATATATTAGTTACAACATAAGCCCCCAAGCCTGCTGATCAGGTTGAACCTAAATGAGACTCTGATCAGTAGGTTTTATCCTTTTCACCAAAATCATACAGTATTCCTTGTCCAACTATTACGCCTTTTCCCCAGGTAATCCTCGATTTCTTCAAAACCTTGATGACGAGTTATCATATCATCATTATCTTGAAAATCAGCTTATAACCATGTCCCTCATGAAATCATGTCCTCTACATTGGTTGAAATTATATTACTGTATTCAGCCCCCAAGTTATCTTAAAGCCAGCTGAAATCACTTTCCTGTCAGACCTTTTATGAATTTTCAAATATAACTTTCCAGCTTCCTTAACGTTACCGCCGCTTGATCATTAATTTCGTCTTTTTCCCATGTATTACCATCATATTGTTCCCTTGTCTTTTCACACATCATCTTCATTCTTTTCAACTGCTGTTTTCATACGTTAGCCGATTGATCCCACGCGTCGGTTATGAAAGGTAATGACCATTGATTTTGGACCGTCGTGTATTTCCCCCTTCTTTCAAGAAATTTTCTCTCATTCTTTATATATATCTGTCAACAGTCACCTGTTCCTTTCCGTACTCTGCTCTTCTTCTTCGCGAACATCAAACATACCTATCTGCCATTTCCTTTATCACTCTTTTTTAGATTTTACCTTTCCAGTTTTCTTCTTCTTCCTTTCTTGTTTCCGCCATGGATCCTGCTTCCAATCCCTCAGTACCCAGTACCTCTGCTCAACCTGATATACCTCCAAGCAGCGAGCAAATGAAAAACGTGTCCAGTGCTTCCTCCTCTCAAGCATAATCCTTCGGGACTGGAAACCTGTTCCGTATGCTCACGATGAAGCCATTCTTCTTTATACTCCTATCAACATGTCCAGAGAAAAAATGGACCCAAAGCATGCTGGTCCCGAGTGGTATCCCACCAAAATAAAGAAATCCCATCTGGATTCTTATTTGGAAAGTTACCATTTTCCTTCCGATGCTAGAATATGGGTTCCTGACTCCACCGACCGTCCCTACTCAGTTGATCCAGCTGTTATCACCATCTACCTTGATCACCTTGATTCAGGTTTTAGAATTCCCCTGATTCCCATAGTTCAATCTTTATTGGACTACTATCATGTCTGCCCTTCTCAACTTACTCCAAATAGTTGGAGATTAGTTTACTGTTTTTTTGCGTTTATTCTTCAGATGAATCGTACCCCATCTGTTGACCTTTTCAGAAATTATTACACCCTGAAAGAATCCCGCGAATGCGGATACCTTCATTTTGCTAGAAGAACCTGCATTGTGAGCGAACTGGGAAAATAATCCAAAATTTTCATTGATTCTTCCATTCCCCATGACAACAAGCAATGGCGGGAAAAGTACTTCTTCTGTGCCATTCCAAATCCAAACTTCCGGTCTCGATGGTGCCTACATTCCTTGGAATCCTTATCTCCTTTGAAAGTACGTCCTGTACTTACTGAATATGACCGACTAACCTGGAGTATGATTCCCACTGGAACTCCCATAGATGCGGCCAAGTTGAAAACAGATGCAGGTCTCATTAGTCACGGCCTTTTTCCAGGTAAAGATAATAACAACTGTATACCTTTCTTTCTTTTTTCCCCTTATTTTCTCTCTTTTTGTAATCCTTATTCATCATCATATACTTTTATCATCAGAAGTAATTGCTCGTCCAGTTCCTAGTGTTGCTGATCTCCAAAGAATTGTTTCAGAAGAAAAGAAATCTGATTCTAGGGTTACCAAACCCTCCAAGAAAAGGAAATACACTGCCCAACCTCCTTCAAAAAGAAAAACTGTTGAAAAAGATTCCCCTGATCAAGAGAAAACTATCCTGACTCCAGAAGATGCCATCAGAGAAGATACCAATGTGCAAATTGTGAAAACCGTTGCAAGTAAGACCCCTGGTCCCAAGACGAGGACCTCTAGAACCTCCAATACACTGAGATGCAGACTTAGGTCTACAGGTCCAGTTTCTGACCAGGGCTCGTCTGGTTCAAAGAAGAAGAAGAAGAGAAGAAAAGAAATTCATACTGCCCCCACAGAAGTTCCCACTGTTGAAGATAGTCCACATGAAGAAATTCCTACTGCTACCGAGGTCGATGTTGAGAAAAATAGAGAAATTTTACTGTCACACACATCAGCCGATTTACCTCTCGATACTTCCATCTTCCTAGAAAAAATGGTTGAGGATGAAGATCAAGGTAAGGATTTATTTGACTATTCTTCTGACCATTTAAAGAGAATTGCTGAAGACATATTAATACATGCTACAGGTGGTATTATCGAGGAAATAGCTGACCAATTATGTGATGAAAATGCTGATGTTCCGGTCTCTCCCTTGAATGTTGTTGTCGAGGATCATGTGAATGAAATTTCCGTTTCCGTTTTACCTTTATCCATCCCTGTGTTGGATGTTGCTGCCCCAGATACTGATGTTCCCCCTTTTGAGAAAAGTGATCAAGATGCTCCTCCTTTGGAGGAAAATAACCAGAATATTTCCCAGGAAATTCATGAAGTAGCTCCACCAGAGAATAATCCTGCCCCACCTGAAGCTCTCATGGTAATTGACCCTCAAAATGGTCATGAAAACCAAGAAAATATCATCATGCAGACTGGTTGTAAAACCCAGCCCTAACCTTGACACGGAAACCTTGTTATTTGTAGGTCCAGTGACCCGAAGTAAAGTAAGAAGTCAGCTTTGGGCCATCCCAGTGGAGGACTTGTTGTCTGGCTTTGAATCCATGAGAGTTGATGATGATGTTCTATTTATGGAAACTGAATCTTGATGAAGATCGGATTAGTTGATGGACTTGGAGTGCTCTCTATCATGGTTTGAAGGCATTTCTACCTATTAGGTAAGTCACTTGATATGTGTGCAAAACCCCTTTAGGATTGGACTTGATCTGGGTCTTCAATTCCCTGTTTTGGAATTGCTGTCTGCATTGGTCGACTGATTGGTCGACTGGACCAGTCGACCAATCCACTCGACCAATGAGTGCTGTCTTTGGCAATTAGGTCTTGCTTGCTCTATTTAAGTCCAATCTCGAGTCTACCTCGTATTTGCTGCCTCCAAACTCTTTGGAACGAACCAAAGACCTCTGCAAGTCATCTCCCTTGCATCCTTGGTGATTTTCTTGACGGATCTTCGTCAAAACTCTTCCTTTTGCATCAAAGGTATGTCTACACTCTCTTCTTCTCCTCCATCTCTGTTTTTCTTTCCTTTTTGAGTTGAGACAATAGAGGAGATGCTGCATTCTCTGTTGCAAACATCTCTGGACTTGTCTCTCATGATTTTCCTAAGGATTAATGGCTAATGCAATGATCTTAACCATGATCATTGCAAGCTTTTGAAGGAATCATGATCAAACCATGATCTAGTCTTTGTTTAACTTTTGATTTGAATTCTGATCTCCTTGGATCTTCTATATTGATCATGTTAGTAGTCAATTGCTGTGTTTTCTTTTCATGATCCATGATCTATCAATCTCTAGTTGTTTCTCTTCTACCATACCATGTTTTCTTCATGAATCATGATAGTTACATATATGGTAGGTTTTGTTTCCTTATTTAGATTTATGCTCTTAGGTCTATTCTCTTGAAGATCTAAGTATGTTTTTCATGATACCTTTACCTGAATCAATGATCCATTCTCCTATTGTTCTTGTCTTTGATTTCTATCTTGAATTCTTCAAGATCCATGATTGATCTAATTATGGTAACTTTTTGTTTCCTAATTTGTATCTTGATGACTTGATTTGATTAGTGTTTTGAGACCCCCTATATGTTAGGATACAACTAATGTAGTTTACCCCTTGATTAGTACCCTTTTGAACCACCAAATTCGGATTTTATATCTCAAAACTCTATTTTTTTTAGGCTATTGTCGGCATTGGTCGACTGGACCAGTCGACCAATCCACTCGACCAATGAGTACAGCAACTCCAGAATTGGTCTGTTTTGGATGTTTTGGTATCTTTTCTGTTAGGGATCTTTCCTAATATGTTGTATACACTTGTTTAGGACCTTCTTCTCAAGTTTGTCAAGATCTTACTTGATTTCTTAGGATTCCTTTGCAAGTTATAAAAGGTAAGGATGGTTATTTCCTTAATTACATAGATAGCATGAATCTAGTTTCTATATTTGAATATCATTGATTTGTTTCCTTAATTAGATTCTTACAATGATATACTACTGTTGCATAATCTTGATTACAGTAGCATTACTTGTTTATGTTAATTGATTCATGTATGATTTACTTACCAGTTATATACAAGTTGATTGTAATTATTGATTTCTTTCCATATATGAAGTTACCATATATGTGATGTTATGAATTGATGCTTGTGTATGCTTAAGTATGGTTTGGAAAGGAGAGGTGTCCTTTTGACACTTCTGTCCTTGGACTACTACGGGAATATTATGGGATGTTTCCGGAGGGGCCCTCTGGACACCTTCCTAAACTGTTGGATGACATATCTAGGAGTGTCTAGTAGTGTTTGGCTAGGATGTCCCGTTATGTCAGACCCTAATCGGAGGGGTATTGAGACCGAACGACCCGTGGTAGCAATGGGGATTCATGGGCGCTCAAGACCGGTAACCAACCCGTGAGAGGACAGGAATCACATTGTGGGGGCCATTTATTGGAGGGTTGCATATGGATAGACTTGGGCTCACGGGCGCTTAAGACCGGTAACCAACCCGTGAGAGGACGTGAGAGCTTCCCGTTTACCATATGTGGATGACCAGTAGGGTTGATGAGTCCGTAGTCAGGGACTATGAGGACTCTAGTGTGAAGGATACCGGAAAGGATCGTCAGGGACGAGGAATGGACGTATCTGGATCTGACTTGATGTAACTGAGTAGAAGACTTGCATTTGGCTAGGCTTTAACCCTGACATGCGCCGGTACTTAGACCAATGGTGATGTGAGAGAGTGGTGACCTATACCCCCAGCCATGGAATGTCCCGAGGGATGCCGGACCCATTACCAACTGATGATGAGTGATTGAGACCTTCCTAAAGAAGTACGGTGCTATGACTTAAAGCATGTCTGCCAATAGAGACCAGCATATGTAGAGTTAGATTCATACATTCATTGTTTGTCTCATATCATATTGCATTTATGTTTGTTCTGAAATCCTGCCATTTATGTTATTATGGATTTAATCGCCCTTCTTCGAGTTTCTTTGAAACTCATTCCTTTATTGTACAATGTTTGTTAGACTATTCTACAGTACTTGAATATTATGACGGCCCCTATGAAGAAGCGCAAGGAGAAGAGGCATATCTCCAGGAAGGTGATTGCGGTTACAACAATTACACTGAAGATCCCGCGAGTGGTTATGCTCCTTACGATGCTTAGTCCGACCATAGAGTGGAAGCGCCCTTGTGCTGTTTATGAGATTTATACTTATAGGGATGTTGTCTATAAAGTTGAGAACAATTTAGTTACCCATTGTACCTGCTACTGGGATTAGATTCTGTCTTGCTTATTCTCTTTTAGAACTACTTTTCCGCTGGTTGTAAAGTGGGATTTCGCCTCACTTTACTTATCTGATTTAGACACTCTGATTTTATCTAGTACTCTGATTTATATATGATTCATTCTTTCCTTATTTGGATCTATGGTTTATCTTCCGCACTTTTATTATTATTGTTCATGATTATGTTATTGTTTATGTGGGAGGTTGATTACTCGATACCTGATCTTCGGGCTGTGGATCACACTCTCGGGTATGCCAGATAGGGTTCCGGCTGGGAGGATGTGACACTGGTTCAAATGATGCTACTGTAAATGTTCATCCTAAGAATATTCTTGAGATAGCTGACCTTCAACCAGCCCCTGACCAGGTTGATGATACCATGAGCACTGCTGATTCCGGGAATCCTTTCCACCCTTAGTGGTTTTTAAAAGAAAATCATACGGCCAGCCGTAATTGGGAGGTTGCTAGAGAGTGGGGCACAAAAGGCAGAATTCCCCGCGACAAGAGGAATACTGCACGAATGTCTGATTCTGACCTTTATTCTCATGGGTGGGGGTAAGAATTAGATCTTTTTCCCTTTCTTTTATTTAGAATTAATTTACTATTGATCTGATTACTTATATTGTTTTTAATGTATATATATATATATATATATATATTGATTGATCAACAGATGTTTTGGGGCTGCCTTCAATGCATTTTCTGAAGTATTGGAGAGAGAAAAAACTTTGTCTCAGGAAAATGATGAACTGATCAAAAAGAACTTCGAATTGGTCAATGAGGTACAAGATCTTCGAAGAAAATTGGGATCTTCAGAGAGAAAATTAACAGCAGCTGAGTTCAGAGAGATTGATTTGATAAATGATCTTGATAGCTTGCATACTGATTATGAAATTTGCTCTGACCATTGTGCTGAATTGCAGGAAGAAGTTTCTATGTTGAGAGAAGCCGTTTTGAATTATAGGAATGAGCTTTTTCAGCTTGAAATGTTAAAGAATGATGCCCTTGACAGGGCTAGGATTGCCACAGATGAAAGAGAAGATTTTAAAGGAAAGCTAACCAGAGCCTTGGTCTGGTCACAAAGTATTGAGAAAGAAAAGAATGAACTCCAGGAAAAGTTCAACGAGATTGAAAAGCTAAATACAACTTTAGAGTTGGCTCAAGAATATCATGTGAAAGCTTTCAGTTCAATTTTGCTGGAGAAGTCTGCTTTGGAGGATAAAAATAATGATTTGGGGTTAAGACTCAATGAAATAACAGCAGAAAAGGATAATCTTGATGCTTCCTTTAGTTTGGTTTCTAAAGAGAAAGAAAGTCTTCATGCTCTCTTGGATGAAACTTTAAAATTCAAAACTTTACTGCATGAAGATTTAGAAGCAGAGAGGAAACAGTTTGAAGTTGAGAAGAAAAGAATACAAAGTGAAAACCAGATAGTCTTAAATTCAGTTACCTCCTCAATGAAGGAAGTTGGAGATAATCCAACTTTCCTAGGGTTTTGCAAGAATATGGTAAAGGATTGCTCTGACCAAATTTTTTCAGAAATCCTTAAGATTCATCCTAGTTTAGATTTCAAGCTGTTATCCCCAGAATTTCTCCCTTCCAGAACCTTTTTTGATCTTAGGAACTTGAAGTATCCCAACTCTGATTGCTCATCAGAAGATGATTCTGACAATGATATGAGTGACTCCTCCAGCTCTGGCCAAGATCATTCTGCCAATGGTTCAGATGACAATGATGATGATAACTTACCTGCTCAAGGAGATGAAGAGACTGCTGTTGATGATATTGTTGATGTTGATCCGTCTGGTAATGCTACAGATGTTGATCCATCTACAAAACCACAAATTTGAAGAAAACACTCTTTTTGTTTTATGAACTTACCTTTTTCTTCCTTGTCTACCTCTTCTGCATATGAGGTTTTTTAGCTTGTCAAACTTTTATATGAATGAAATTTTCTTCCTTTCTTTTGCTCCTTTTAGCTTTGACAGAATAGTATCTTTTGCAATGTTGGCTATCATCTTCTAACCAATTCATAATTGATTATATGTATATATCTTTGATCAAACTTTGTAAATTGACTTCTGCTGAAATACTTCTGATGAAAAAGTATTTGAAAGGAACTTTAATACCTGATCAGATACCTTGAGATGTTGATTTACAGATAACCTTTGAACTTCGATTAATAGTCCTCGATGTAACCTGATCCTTGAGTTATTTTATTGATTAATTCCGTTGTACTCGATCCGAATGCTGCCTTAGAAAGATGGCTACTGGAGCCTGACTTCGGAAAGTCGGGATCAGTCCTCGGAAGGAACAATCCGGGATCACCCTTGCGAAAGGAATGATCAGTGATTAGCTTAGCATGACCTGGCTACTTGAGCCTGACTTACGTAAAGTGGGGACCACCCTCGGAAGGAATGATCCGTGATCAGCTTCGGAAAGCATGACCAGGCCTCGGAAGGCTGGCTACTTGAGCCTAACTCATGAAGAGTCGAGACCACCCTTGGAAGGAATGATCCGTGATCAGCTTCGGAAAGCATGACCAGGCCTCGGAAGGCTGGCTACTTGAGCCTAACTCACGAAGAGTCGGGACCACCCTCGGAAGGAATGATCCGTGATCAGCTTCGGATAGCATGACCAGGCCTCGGAAGGCTGGCTACTTGAGCCTAACTCACGAATAGTCGGGATCACCCTCGGAAGGAATGATCCGGATCAGCTAGCATAATCACGCCTCGGAAGGCTGGCTACTTGAGTCTGACTTTGGAAAGCCGGGATCATCCTCGGAAGGAGTGACCCTGAGTTAGCGCTGAAAAGGCATGACGTGACCTCGTAAGGCTGACCACTTGGGCCTGACTTCGGAAAGTCGGGATCATCCTCGGAAGGAGTGACCCTGAGTCAGCGTTGAAAAGGCATGACGTGACCTCGTAAGGCTGACCACTTGGGCCTGACTTCGGAAAGTCGGGATCATCCTCGAAAGGAATGACCCTGGATCAGCATTGAAATGGCGTGATCAGAAGAACTGGTTCACATAAATGTCCTTTGGATTAATAATGAAGAAGAAACTTTGGATGACCACATTTAATAAAATGTTTTCTCCAAGAATACTAGAAAATTCTTTCTACTGATAATATTTCTTAAGGTGAATTACATTCCACGGTCGTTTCAAACAGCTTCCATGAGAATCCTTCAGCCAATATGTGTTTTTGCTCACAGTTTTTGTTACCACATATGGCCCTTCCCAGTTTGTAGAAAGCTTTCCACAGTTCCTTGGATCTGATGCTAATTTTTTCCTCAAAACCAAATCTCCTACTCTGAAAGATTTATGTTTGATTCGAGCATTATAATACGCCGCTGTTCTCCTCTGATATTCCATATTACAGTATAAGGCCTTTTCTCTGACTTCATCTAAAAATTCAAGGTTTGCCCGCAGTCCTTCTTCATTAGTTATTGGATCAAATCCCTCATATCTGTTTGATCCCACCATAACCTCCACTGGAGCCAATGCTTCTGACCCATATGCCAGTCTGAAAGGTGTTTCACCTGTTGGGGTCCTGACCGTAGTCCTATACGCCCATAGTACATGAGGTAGCTCATCAATCCACAAACTATGCGCTTCATCCAGCCTCCTTTTTATTCCCTGCAGAAGTGTTCTGTTTGTTACCTCAATTTGACCATTGCATTGAGGATATGCCACAGATGAGTGTTTGCACTCAATATGATAGTCTGCACAGAATTCCTTGAATCTTTCATTGTCAAATTGCGGTCCGTGATCAGTCAGTAGAATCTTTGGTAGGCCATATCTGAATATGACATGATTTCTGAAGAACTTTTCAATTTGACTCGTGGTAGTTGTTGCCAAGGCTTCTGCTTCTACCCATTTTGTGAAATAATCGATTGCAGCCACTACAAACTTTTCCCCTCCAGTTGCAACAGGAAAAGGTCCCAACAAATCCATACCCCACATAGCAAATGGGAGAGGATTAAGAATTGATGTTAGCTGCTCTGCTGGTTGGTTCTGAATTGGTGCATGAATCTGGCATTGATGACACCTTCTTACATACTCAATCGCCTCAGATTGCATACGTGGCCAATAAAATCCTTGTCTTAGAATTTTATAAGCCAAAGCTTTCCCACCTAAGTGGTTTCCACAGATTCCTTCGTGAACCTCGGATAAGGCATAAAGAGCATCAGAGGGTCCCAAACATTTCAAAAGTGGCCCAGAAATTGTTCTTTTATATAATAACCCATTCTTTAGAATAAACCTTGCAGCTCTTCTTTTCACAGTTTTGGCCTTTTCCCTATCTTCAGGAAGAATACCATCCTTCAGATATTGTATAATAGGATCCATCCAAGATATTTCTGCGTCAATTTCCATTATTTCTGGCTCTGAATATGCTGGAATATCTAGCTCCTCATAATATACAGCTTGCGGAATAGAAATAGACTTTGCGGATGCTAATTTTGCCAGAGAATCTGCTTCATTATTTTGATTTCTAGATATCCTCGTGACTGAGAATTGTGCGAACCACTCCTTACATTGTGATACTTTTTTAAGATAGCTGACCATTCGATCATCTTTCACACCATATGCTCCCGTGACTTGACTGACCACCAGCTTAGAATCACTTTTTACTTCAATGCTTTGAACACAGAGGGATCTGGCTAGTCATAATCCTGCAATAAGAGCTTCATACTCTGCTTCGTTGTTTGAAGCATGAAAATTAAACCAAAGTGCATTTTGAATTACAAATCCGAACGGACTTTGTAAAATCACCCCCGCTCCTGATCCCTGTGAATGACTTGACCCATCTACATGTAAGGTCCACACAGAAGACACCTCACTAGAATCTTTTTCCTCCTCTGGTGATGAAATTTCAGCAATAAAACCAGCCAAAACTTGTGCCTTTATCGCAATTCTAGGTTTATAATCTATATCATGTTCTGTTAACTCTACTGCCCATGATACCATTTGTCACATCCTCCCAGCCGGTACCCTATCTGGCATACCCGAGAGTGTGATCCACAGCCCGAAGATCAGGTATCGAGTAATCAACCTCCCACATAAACAATAACATAATCATGAACAATAATAATCGAAGTGCGAAAGATAAACCATAGATCCAAATAAGGAAAGAATGAATCATATATAAATCAGAGTACTAAATATAATCAGAGTGTCTAAATCAGATAAGTAAAGTGAGGCGAAATCCCACTCTACAACCAGCGGAAAAGTAGTTCAAAAAGAGAATAAACAGGATAGGATCTAATCCCAATAGCAGGTACAAAAGGTAACTAAATTGTTCTCAATATTATAGACAATATCCCTATAAGTATAAATCTCATAAATGGCACAAGGGCACTTCCACTCTATGGTCGGACTAAGCATCGTACGGAGCATAACCACTCGCGGGATCTTCAGTGTGAAATCCAGCCCAAACCTAGCCAGGGCACCCTATCTGTTTTGGGTAAAGAAGGGTTAGTTTAAATGTTTGACCTTAAAGTTGGACCTTGATTTGATCTTAGCTTGTTGCTTGTAGACCCTTTTGGTTGATGATTTGGTGTCGGAACCCAAGCCCATGGACATTGTCGATGATGCCCCTCACTTGAGAGCATTGTCAGTGTTAGTTTTGAATTTGCGCACCGAAGAGGGGTGAATTAGTTGAAATACCTAATGAACTCCTGTGCCCAATCTGAATATATTTCCCGAAACTAGACTTCTTGATGGACTTGTAGGAGAAAATCTCACTCAATTTGACCCCATATAACCTTCCAAATCCCTGTCCGAAGTTGCTGAACTATGTCTGTCAAATCCTGCTTGCGCATCGAAGAAGATGAGCCTAGTTGGTGGACCTAATAAACTCCAATTCTTGATCCGAAGGTATTTCTGGAAACTATACTTCTTGATTGACTCGTAGAAGAAAACCTCACTCAATTTGACCTTGTATAGCTCTCCGAATCCCTGTTTGAACCTTGCTGTCCTGATTGGTCGACTCATTGGTCGACTGGACCAGTAGACCAATCCAATCGACCAATCTTGTCTGAATTTACCAATTTGGTCCTTTCTCTTCTATTTAAGTCTAATCTCGGGAATACTCTGCCTCCTATGCCTCCTAAGCCTCTGGAACGAGTTAGAACCCTAATCTAATCAATTCCCTTGCATTCCTTGGTGATCTCTCACAAGACTTGAAGTAATCTTCTTCCTCTCGCATCAAATGTATGTCTACTCTCTTTTCTTTCTTCTCCATCTCTGATTTTCTTTCTTTAATCTGATCTTAGCTGAGATCAGGAAGAAGATGATGCACTCTTGCAACCATCCACTCCATGATCTCATCTTGTTCCTTGAGATCTATGATCGTCATCATGATCTCAACCCCAGCCAGTTAAATTCTTGAAACCCTAACCTTTGAAACCCTAACCCTTGTATGATCTTTCTGGAAACCTTTTGTAACCTCCCATGTGAGGGAAACCTCATGGGTAATGTGGAGGTTGATCTAAATTCAATATTCTGTAATTCTTCTTGTTGTAATTGGCCAATCATCAATTCCCTCCCGCCTGTGATCTTAACCTTTTCATGAGAGCCATAAAGGTTGAAACCCTAATTTCTTGGGTTAAATCAAGAACCCATATTTTTACCATGACTTGATGATTTTATCTTCCCATATGATTCTAATACATCCTAGGAAGTTCCCCTTCGAATTTCGGATCAATCCGACTTCAAACGAAGAACTTATGGCCAAAACAGTTATCACTATTCCGTACTGACTCGATTGGTCGACTGATTGGTCGACTTGGTCAGTAGACCAAGGCAATCGAGCAATGAAGTCAGTAGCTTCAATTTTTGCTCAGTTTGATTCTTTTGCTCTCCGATCTTTTAGGTATCTTTCCTAATGTTGTATCTATGCTTGTTAGGGGTTTATTTTCCATGTTTGGTGTCTCTCTCTTTGATCTTTGGATTATCTTCGGCGATAATCAAGGTAAGGACAGTTGATTCCTTAACTACATAGATTGCTTGTTCTCTGGTTTCTACTTTATGAAACTATGAGATTACCTACTGTTATTGTATTTTAATTCTGATCTCCTACTGTGGGAACAGTAGCACTTAAGTATATCATCTTTTCATTGTTTATGTTATATGAATTACTTATTACTGCTTAATCTGATGTTGCTTTTACATTCTCTTTTATATGATGAACTACTGGTTGTGTATGTCATGACTGATCTGAGAATGTGTTTGCTTAAGTTTGGTTTGGGATTGGGAAGTGTCCTTTTGACACTTCTGTCCTTGGACATTATCGGAAATAGTATGGGATGTTTCCGGGGTTGCCCATCGACGCTTTCCCGAATCAATGGTTGTCATACCTAGGGATGTCTAGCAGTGTTTGGCTAGGATATACCCCTGTTATATCAGACCCGATTCGGAAGGGTATTGAGACCGAACGACCCGTGGTAGCAATGGGGATTCACGGGCACTCAAGACCGGTGAGTTATATCCGTGAGAGGACGGGAATCACATTGTGGGGGCCATTTATTGGAGGGTTGCATATGGCTAGACTTGGGCTCATGGGCGCTCGAGACCGGTGAGTTATATCCGTGAGAGGACATGAGAGCTTCCCGTTTACCATATGTGGATAACCAATAGGGTTGATGAGTTCGGTGAGTAATATCCGTGACTCTAGTGGAAAGGATACCGGAAAGGATCGCCCGGGGCGAGGAATGGAAGTATCTGGACCTGAGTTGATGTAACTAAGTAGATGACTTGCATTGGGCTAGGCTTTTCCCTGACATGCGCCAGTACTTATGCCAAATGGTTGTGAGAGAGTGTGTTGACTTAACCCCTTGCCATGGTTTGTCCTGAGGGATGAAGGACCCATTACCAACCGGCTGCTCAAGACCGATGAAATGATCCGTGAGAGAATCCAAGATATCTTAAATGGTTGAGGATGTGAGCGGACCTACCCAAAGAAGTACGGTGCTATGACTTAAAGCATGTCTGCCATAGAGACCAGCATACATAGAGTTTAGATGCATACATACATCACTTGTTTCATATTGCATTGCATCATGTTATGGTTTGCTTCCATGTTATTTATGTTGTTATGGATTAACTTGCCTTACTGAGTTTCTTTCGAAACTCATTCCTTTTTGTACAATCTTTTGTTAGACTTCTCTACAGGTTCGGATTTCTTTGACGGTACGTATGAGGAAGCACAAGGTGAAGAAGATGAAGACTGAAGAACAATAAGAGCTGACTGAAGATGTGGATTAGATTTCTTTTGTTTCTTCTAGACTTATCTTTTACTTTACTTGTATTAGCTTAGAGCCTTATTTAGATTTCGATCTACCTTCCGCATGTGTTTGTAGGGTGTATTTCCGCTATACTCTACAGTTGTCTTTTGATTTGGTATCTTGTTATTCCGCACTCTGATATTCTATAGTGATCCTTCTGAGATCCTTTCTTGACTTTTATTATAAATTACTTGAACATTATGATTAGTTCTTGCTTTTGATTATGTTATTGTGCGAAATGGATATGATCGTTCCTAAACTTGATCTTTAGGGCTGTGGATCACACTCTCGGGTATGCCAGTTAGGGTACCGGCTGGGAGGATGTGACATTCAGTGTAATTGTCGTAACCGCAATCACCTTCCTGGAGATATGCCTCTTCTCCTTGCGCTTCTTCATACGGGCCGTCATGATATTCAGTACCTGTAGAATAGTCTAACAAACATTGTACAATAAAGGAATGAGTTTCAAAGAAACTCAGTAAGGCAGTTAAATCCATAATAACATAAATGGCAGGATTTCAGAGCAATCATAAATGCAATATGGTATGAAACAAACCATGAATGTATGAATCTAACTCTATATATGCTGGTCTCTATTGGCAGACATGCTTTAAGTCATAGCACCGTACTTCTTTAGGAAAGTCTCATTCACTCATCATCAGTTGGTAATGGGTCCGGCATCCCTCGGGACATTCCATGGCTGGGGGTATAGGTCACCACTCTCTCACATCACCATTGGTCTAAGTACCGGCGCATGTCAGGGTTAAGCCTAGCCAAATGCAAGTCTTCTACTTAGTTACATCAAGTCAGATCCAGATACGTCCATTCCTGGTCCCTGACGATCCTTTCCGGTATCCTTCACACTAGAGTCCTCATAGTCCCTGACTACGGACTCATCAACCCTATTGGTCATCCACATATGGTAAACGAGAAGCTCTCACGTCCTCTCACGGGTTGGTTACCGGTCTTGAGCGCCCGTGAGCCCAAGTCTATCCATATGCAACCCTACCAATAAATGGCCCCCACAATGTGATTCCTGTCCTCTCACGGGTTGGTTACCGGTCTTGAGCGCCCATGAATCCCCATTGCTACCACGGGTCGTTCGGTCTCAATACCCCTCCGATTAGGGTCTGACATAACGGGACATCCTAGCCCAACACTACTAGACAGTCCTAAATATGTCATCCAACAGTTTAGGAAGGTGTCCAGAGGGCATCTCCGGAAACATCCCATAATATTCCCGTAGTAGTCCAAGGACAGAAGTGTCAAAAGGACACCTCTCCTTTCAAAACCATACTTAAGCATACACAAGCATCAATTCATAACATCACATATATGGTAACTTCATATATGGAAAGAAATCAATAATTACAATCAACTTGTATATAACTGGTAAATAAATCATACATGAGTCAATTCAATATAAATAAGTAATGCTACGATATCAAGACAGTACCACGGTAGTATAACATTACAAGAATCTAATTAAAGAAATAAATTAACAAGATTCAAATATAGAAACTAAGATATGCAATTTATGTTGTTAAAGAAGTAACCATCCTTACCTTTTATAACTTGCAAAGGAACCCTAAAAAATCAAGTAAGATCTTGACAAACTTGAGAAGAAGGTCCTAAACAAGTGTATACAACATATTAGGAAAGATCCCTAATAGAAAAGATACCAAAACATCCAAAACAGACCAATTCTGGAGTTGCTTGTACTCATTGGTCGATTGGATTGGTCTATCTGCCCGATCGACCAATCGATCGACCAATGAAGACGATAACCTACAAAATCGAGTTTTAAGGTATAAAATCCGAATTTGGTGGTTCAAAAGGGTACTAATCAAGGGGTAAACTACATTAGTAGTATCCTAACATATAGGGGACCTCAAAACACTAATCGAATCAAGTCTTCAAGATACAAATTAGGAAACAAAAAGTTACCATAATTAGATCAATCATGGTTCTTGAAGGATTCAAGATAGAAATCATAGACAAGAACAATAGGAGAATGAATCATTGATTCAGATAAAGATATCATGGAAGGCATACTTAGATCTTCAAGAAAGTAGACCTAAGAGCATAAATCTAAATAAGGAAACAAAACCTACCATATATGTAACTATCATGATTCATGAAGAAAGCATGGTATGGTAGAAGAGAAACAACTAGAGATTGATAGATCATGGATCATGAAAAGAAAACACAGCAATTGACTACTAACATGATCAATATAGTAGATCTAAGAAGATCAAAATTCAAATCAAAAGATAAACAAAGACTAGATCATGATTTGATCATGATTCCTTCAAAAGCTTGCAATGATCATGGTTAAGATCATTGCATTAGCCATTAATCCTTAGGAAGAACATGAGAGACAAGTCCAGAGATGTTTGCAACAGAGAATGCAGCATCTCCTCTACTATCTCAACTCAAAAAGGAAAGAAAAACAGAGATGGAGGAGAAGAAGAGAGTGTAGTCATACCTTTGATGCAAAAGGAAGAGTTTTGACGAAGATCCGTCAAGAAAAAAACACCAAGGATGCAAGGGAGATGACTTGCAGAGGTCTTTGGTTAGTTCCAAAGAGTTTGGAGGCAGAAAATACGAAGTAGACTCGAGATTGGACTTAAATAGAGCAAGCAAGACCTAATTGCCAAAGACAGAACCCATTGGTCGATTGGATTGGTCGATCGGTCCAATCGACCAATCGATCGACCAATCGGTTCAACAACTCCTAAACGAGGGAATTGAAGACCCGGATCAAATCCAATCCTAAAGGGGTTTTGCACACATATCAAGTGACTTACCTAATAGGTAGAAATGCCTTCAAACCATGATAGAGAGCACTCCAAGTCCATCAACTAATCCGATCTTCATCAAGATTCAGTTTCCATAAATAGAACCTCATCATCAACTCTCATGGATTCAAAGCCAGACACCAAGTCCTCCACTGGGATGGCCCAAAGCTGACTTCTTACTTTACTTCGGGTCACTGGACCTACAAATAACAAGGTTTCCGGGTCAAGGTTAGGGCTGGGTTTTACACCATTCTCCCCGCTAGATCAGGTTTATGCAGTATTTTCTTTAAAGGCCAGTTGGTAAGAACAATAATTGGATGAGCCTGAAAATAAGGTCGGAGCTTCCTGGCTGCTATTATTAAGGCGAAAGCCTGTTTCTCAAATTCTGGATATCTAGATTCTCGCATCTAACAATGTATGGCTTACAAAGTAGATAGGATTTTGGACAGTACCTTCTTCCCGGATTAACACCGCACTTACTGCCGCCTTTGAAGAAGATAAATATATCTGCAAGCTTTCTCCGTGCTTTGGTCGAGATAGAACTGGTGGACTGGTCAGCCTTCTCTTTAGCTCTTCAAATGAATTTTGACAGTCCTCCGACCATTTGAATTCGTTGAGTGCATTTAGATTTTTCAACGCCTTGAAGAATGGTGCACACTTATCTCCTGATCTTGATATAAATCTACTTAATGCTGCAACTCTTCCTGTTAAGCTTTGAATTTCTTTCATACTTCTGGGTGCTATCATATTTAAGATAGCCCTGATTTTTTCTGGATTTGCCTCAATACCCCTCTGCGTGACCATAAAACCCAGGAATTTACCAGATGAAACTCCAAATGCACACTTCTCAGGATTGAGTCTCATTCCATTTCTCCTCAATACATCAAAGCATTCTCTTAAATCGGCGAGATGATCAGATTTAAATTGAATTTTTACAAGAAGATCATCTACATAAACCTCCATGTTTCTTCCGATCTGATCAGCGAATAGCTTGTTCATCGCCCTTTGGTATGTTGCACCAGCATTTTTTAACCCAAAAGGCATAACCTTATAACAATAGCTTTCCTGATTGGTCATGAATGCCGTGTGAGGCTGATCCTCCTTCTTCATAAGGATTTGATTATAACCAGAATAGGCGTCCATAAAACTCAACATTTGCTGACCTGATGTAGCATCAATTGATCAATTTGCGGCAAAGGATAGCAATCCTTGGGACATGCCTTGTTCAAATCAGTGTAATCTACACACATTCGCCATTTTCCATTATGCTTTTTTACCATTACCACATTTGCTAACCATCTTGGACACTCAATTTGCTCAATAAATTGAGATCTCCTAAGCTTGTCCACTTCAACTTTAATTGCATCATGCTTTTCTGATGAGAAATTCCTTCGTCTCTGTTTCACTGGCTTGATAGATTTATCTATCCATAGACAATGCTCCGCCATTTCCCTGCTTAAACCTGGCATATCTTGCATCATCCCAGCCGGTACCCTAACTGGCATACCCAAGAGTGTGATCCACAGCCCCTAAGATCAAGTATAGAGGAAATCATCCTCCCACATATGCAATAACATAATCATGAACATAATAAATCAAGGTTTAATATTATAAACAAGGTTCAAAACAAGAAATGAACAATCAGAATAATCAGAGTGCGGAAAGATACCAGATATCCAATGATATCAAAAAGGGGTGAAGTGAGGCGGAAACTCACTTTACCAAAATAGCGGAACGTAGTATAAAAATCAAAAGGGGGTTACAACTGAAACAAATGTGCTAATAAATAAACTAAGATCAAGCGTCTTCGAGTTTATAGATAACGTCTTCATAAGTATGGACTTCATCAATCCACTGAATCCGTTCTAACTCAATGCCGTTCTCAAAAGTAGTACGCAGCTTGATCCGCCGGGGGATCATCAAAGTAATCTTGATCGTTGCCAGCACTTTGCGTGTAATACGCTTCATCAGCTTGTGCTTCGTTGTACTGCTCGTCATTGTATTCTCGCACTGCAGGATAATCTAACAAAAAGAAATATACAACGGGAATGAGTTTCGAAGAAACTCGGTAAGATAGTTAATCCATAACATCGTAGATAACATGTGGCAAAACATAACATGATGCAATGCAGTATGAAACAAGTAATGTATGTATGCATCTAACTCTATGTATCTTTGGTCTCTATGGCGAGACATGCTTTAAGTCATAGCACCGTACTTCTTTGGGTAGGTCACGCATACGGCTCCTCGTTGGTAGTGGGTCCGGGCATCCCTCTCGGACAAACCATGGTAGGGGGTTAAGTCAACACACTCTCTCACAACCATTTGGCATAAGTACCGGCGCATGTCAGGGAAAAGCCTAGCCCAATGCAAGTCATCTACTTAGTTACATCAAGTCGGTTCCAGAGATACTTCCATTCCTCCCCTCTCGGGATCCTTTCCGGTATCCTTCACACTAGAGTCACGGATATTACTCACCGGACTCATCAACCCTATTGGTTATCCACATATGGTAAACAGGAAGCTCTCATGTCCTCTCACGGATATAACTCACCGGTCTCGAGCTCCCATGAGCCCAAGTCTAGCCATATGCAACCCTCCAATAAATGGCCCCCACAATGTGATTCCCGTCCTCTCACGGATATAACTCACCGGTCTTGAGTGCCCGTGAATCCCCATTGCTACCACGGGTCGTTCGGTCTCAATACCCTTCCGAATCGGGTCTGATATAACAGGGGTATATCCTAGCCAAACACTGCTAGACATCCCTAGGTATGACAATCATTGATTCGGGAAAGTGTCGATGGGCAACCCCGGAAACATCCCATACTATTTCCGATAATGTCCAAGGACAGAAGTGTCAAAAGGACACTTCCCAATCCCAAACCAAACTTAAGCAAACACATTCTCAGATCAGTCATGACATACACAACCAGTAGTTCATCATATAAAAGAGAATGTAAAAGCAACATCAGATTAAGCAGTAATAAGTAATCCATATAACATAAACAATGAAAAGATGATATACTTAAGTGCTACTGTTCCCACAGTAGGAGATCAGAATTAAAATACAATAACAGTAGGTAATCTCATAGTTTCATAAAGTAGAAACCAGAGAACAAGCAATCTATGTAGTTAAGGAATCAACTGTCCTTACCTTCTAACTTGAATGGAATCTTAAAGAATCAAGTATGATATTGACAAAACCTGAGAAGACAGTCCTAAACAAGTGCACACAACATGTTAGGAAAGATGCATAAAGAAAAGATCATAAATCAATCGAAACAGACCAAGATTGAGGTTGCTGTACTCATTGGTCGATTGATTGGTCTGCTGGACCAGTCGACCAATGAGTCGACCAATGCGAACAGATGGCTTTGCAAGAATCCGAATTTTGAGAATCCAGAACCGAATTCGATGGTTCAAAAGGGTACAATTAAGAGGGGAATTATCATGGTAGTATTCTAGGGTATAGAGGATATCAAACCATAACTCAAAACAGTTCTCAAGTTACAACCTAGAAATCATGAGGTTAACCTGATTAGGGTTATCATAGGTTAGGAGGGAAAAAAAAAAATAGAAAGATTAAAGATAATGAACTAGGATATGAAAGAATTCAGATCTAGTAAAGGAAACATAATAATTGGGTTACCATGATTAAACTAGAGGTTCTTGATCTTACCCAAGAATTAGGGTTTTACCCTTTTTGGTTCCCTCGGAAAATAATTGTGAGATCTGAATGAACAAAGACAAATCAAAACAGGAAAGTATAGATGATTAAATTTTAGGTTAACACAATATTACTCAAGAAGATTTTCCTTCACAAGGGAGGTTACCAAAAGTTTTCCAAACAATCACACAGGTTGGGGTTTCAAGGAATTAGGGTTAGGTTTTCAAGAATTCAATAAATAGGGTTTAAGAACATGATGATGATCATGAGTCTTAAAGAATTGGGTGAGATCAGAGAATTGATGATTACAAGAATGCTTCATCACCTTTCTGATCTCAATGAAAACAGAATAAAAGAAAGAAAATCAGAGATAGAAGAGAGCGTGGTTGAGATCATACCTTTGCCGTAGAAAGATGAAGAATCCTTCAAGTCTTTGAAAGAGATCACCAAAGAATGCAAGGGAATGGGTTAGATTAGGGTTCTAACTCGTTCCAGAGGCTTAGGAGGCAGATGAGGCGGAGTATTCCCGAGATTAGACTTAAATAGAAGTGACAGGATTCAAATTTCAAAAACAGAATCAATTGGTCGATTGATTGGTCGATTGATCCAATCGACCAATGAGTCGACCAATCAAGACAGCAACTTCAAAACAGGGAATTGAAGGCTCAGATCAAGTCCAAACATCAAGGGGTTTTGCACACCTCTAGAGTGACATACCTAGGAGTTAGAAATGCCTTTGAATCAATACAGAGACCACTCCAAGACCATCAACTAATCCAATCTTCATCCGGGTGCAGTTTCCACCATTGGAACACTAGCATCAACACTCATGGATTCCAATCCAGCCATCAATTCTTCAACAGAAATGGCCCAAAGATGACTTCTTGCCTTACTTCGGGTCACTGGACCTACAATAAATAGAGTTTCCGGATTAGGGTCAGGGCTGGGTTTCACATCTTGTGTTGACCAGGCAAAGACATCTACGTTTTTCTGAAGAAATTCTCTCAATTGCTCCTTGTCCTGATTGCTCTGATCAGCTCCTATCATGGTCCCTTTTTCTGGATTCTCCAAACCAAAACAAATTTTTTCCAGCTTTTCTACCGGTTCACCTCTTTGAATTTTTTCCTCATCCCTGTTATCTGTAACTTCAATAGTAAAGGCAAGTGCCTTACCTTGTGCTTTTGAATCCTTCAAAAAGGTTGTATAGCTCTACCTTGAAGTTTTCTGATCTGATTTGCATTCTCCAATGCCTCCTTCTGTTGGGAACTTGACCTTCAAATGTCTTGTCGAAATTATTGCCCCAATAGTATTCAACGTTGGTCTCCCGAGAATTATATTGTATGCTGATAGACTTTTTATTAACAAAAATTTAGTAACTGTAGTTACCGTTTGTGGATGTGTTCCAAGTGTTATTGTTAGCTCCACAGTCCCCTCCACCGAAGTAGATTCTCCAGAAAATCCAAATAGCCTTGTGCTGCAAGGTTTTATCTTGACCGTCTCCAACTTCAATCGCTGAAAAGCTTCGTAAGACATTATGTCCACAAATGATCCTGTGTCTACCAGAACTCTATGAATATCTCTGTTTGCCACCTCAATGACCACCACAATGGCGTCATCATGTGGTTCTTGAATTCCTTCCATTTCTTCCTCCGTGAAGACTATTTCCTTCATCATTTTGATTCTTCTAGGAGTAACATGAGATTCAACAGTATTTACGTACCTGGCATGCGCCTTAGATTTTGAAATTGAATTTAAATCCAGACTTCCCAGGATGGTCATGACGGGGGACTGCTTTTGTTGAATCTGCTGATTTTCCTGCTGTTTAGCATTTTCCTCTGGAGAGTTGTACTGAAAATCTCCCTTGGTTTGGTCTTCTCTAGCTGGTGTTCGATTATTCCACCTTCTCGGCTGATCAGCAACATTTCTTCTGTTGCCCCCATTTCTTTTTTGAACATATTGGTCCAATCTTCCTTGACTGATCAGTCGTTCAATTTCATTTTTCAGAATTCTGCAGTCATCAGTATCATGACCATGATCTTTGTGATATCTACAGAATCTGTTCGGATTCCTCTCATCCGCTTTTGCTATCATAGGTAATGGCCATTTCATAAATCCCTGATGCTGAATTCGCATCAGAATTTCTGATCTTCTTGCGTTGAGAGGAGTGTAGTTTTCTTGGAATGGTCTTGGGATGTCCCTTCTATATTGACGATCAGGAATATTTCTTGAGAAATTCCTCGCTTATTCCTTCGCTCTCTCTCGATCTCTCTGATCAGATTTCACAACTCCATCATCCTTCCTTTTAACTCCACTTCTGTCAGTTTCTTTTCTTGCTTGGAGAATGTCCTTCATATTTGCATACTGATTACAACGAGTCGTCAATTCTGCTATATTCGCCGGCTTGTTCATGATCAGGAATTCCAGAAGATGCTCATCTGTTAGGCCTCTGAACATAGCGTCATATGCCACCGCCTCATTCAAATTTTTAATTTGAATTGACTCCTGATTGAATCGCTTCATGTAATTTCGAACTGATTCTCCCGATTTTTGACAGATTGCAGCTAAATTATCAACAGTTTTACTGCTTTTCATGCTACTTTGTAATTTTGACAAGAATACTTTCGTCAAATCCTTAAAATCCTTAATGGAATCTGGTAATAAGCTGAAGAACCAGGTTGTTGCAGATCCTTTCAAGGAAGATGGAAATGAGCGACACTTTAAAACATCAGAGTTACCTGCTAGCATCATAACAGAGTTGAACTGAGCCAGATGTTCCATTGGATCTGTGCTTCCATCATACATCGTGAATGTCGGAAGTTTAAAATTGCGCAGCAATGGTGCTGACATAATATCTTTAGCAATGGATTTTGGTTCATCATTTCCTCAACTTTTTCTCCGTCATCTTTGTTCACCAGTCGCTGAATTTGATCATCGAGGACACGAAATCTTTTACTGATTTCCGATCCATAGACTTCAGATCTGCAATCTCTTGATTTTCCTGTTTCTTTCTTATCTCTCCAATCCCCAACGCTTCTGCTCTTTTTGCTCCAGATATGACTCAATTGATCATCCCTAGACGATTCTCGATCTTCGGTTTCCAGTGGAATATAGTTTGGATCCGCACTTTCTCCTGCTCCTTCCTTCAGAAATGACCTCCTTCGGCTTCCTCCTGACTTTTGAATCTGAGAATTTGGGACAGAGGTCACTGTTGCTCGGGAAAAAGTTCGAGATCTTTCAGCTGATAAGACCGGAACTCTTTCCTCGGGATGTACTCCGATCTGCTTGATAAAAGTCCTCATCAGATTTTGTGTCTCCAGTATTTGATGCTGCATGCTCTCGAACCGCTCAGCGATCAGATTTGGATCTAACTCTAGACGAGATGTTGCCAATGTATCTGCTAATTGTTTCTCTTTCCTTTCGAACTGATCAGTTGGACGAGGTGGATGATCCTCCATCATTCTCTGCCTCTATCGAGTTTGCATCATCGGGATTTGCGGTATCGGAACCACTTCTCTCGTTCTTCTTTTTGGATTTACTCTCCTCGGCTCCCTCTGGCTTGTTTCCGCCATTTCTATCGGTAATTCCTCCTCCCGCTCAGGTGATTGAGCCATAGCTTATGCTTTGAACTTGTTTCCCACAGACGGCGCCAAAATGTTGGTGCTATTTCTGCCGATCGCCTCGAACCGTAGTTTTCGGCACCGAACTCCTCAGATCTGATTCGATCTGGTTTGCTCTTCGATTGATCAACCTCTCACTCCTGAAAGAAACAGAATACCAGTAAGAAACGGAGCCGATTGTCTTGATCGGCGTCTCGTCTCCGACGATCTAGTCAGTATGGTGTCAATGGTGTTTCAGAGCTCTCTGGAGCTTCTACAATGCTAATAATGGAGTTCAATCAGAGTGAGCTTAGAGTTTTTGGTTGATTCTCAAACTTACCTTCTTTCGGATCTTCCCTCGCTTTTATACTTGCTTTCCCGCTTATAACACTCTTTCAATCATAACCGTCGGATCATCGCTCCCCTTTGGACGTCGCTGATCATCCTTCCTTTATCTCTCAATCGAACCCAACTAAGATTGGTTTGACCAGTATGAACCGGCAGTGGATATATTAGTTACAACAGTATGCTCAGGATATTTGGCGAGATCTTGTTTCTATTATTTCTCTCATAAAATATGGTTTTAAAGTCTTATTTGAGAACAATTCTATAGTTTTGTATCTAGGTGATACAGTTAATGATTTCTCTAAAATGGTTTTATTGTATTGGACACAATTGATAATTTATCAAATTCTAATAGTGCTTTTGTGTGCCAAAATATTCTATATATTGATTCTAATGTGTGGCATGCTAGATTGGGGCATATTGGCCTAGATAGGATGAATAAGTTGGCAAGAGGAGGCCTCTTGGGCCAAGGTTCATTATCTGAATTGCCAATGTGTGAATCATGTCTAGCAGAAAAAGCAACTAGAAAACCGTTCAAAAAGGCTTTGAGAGCCTCTCTTCCTCTATAACTTATCCATTCAAACGTTTGTGGACCCATAAATGTGCATTCTAGGAAAGGACAAAGCTATTTCATCACATTTATAGATGATTATATGAGGTATGTTTATATTTATAAAATTTCTCACAAGTTAGAGGCTCTAGAATGCTTTAAGAAGTTCATTAGCTTAGTTGAGAATCAATTAGATAAGAGAATTAAAACTCTTAGAACGGATAGAGGTCGAGAGTATCTCCCTGATATGTTCAAGGAGTGTGTGATGAAAAGGGGTATCTAGGTAACTTACTATTCCAGGGACTCCACAGCAAAATGGGGTTGCTGAGAGGAGGAATAGAACGTTGCTAGAGATGGTGAGATCCATGATGCAGTAGCAAACCTACCCATCTCTTTTTGGGGAGATACTTTGCTGACTGCAGCTTATATCCTCAATAGAGTTCCAACTAAATCGGTTCCTTCCCCACCATATGAATTGTGGATCAAAAGGAAGCCGGATTTGAGTCACATGCATGTATGGGGTTGTGCAACATATGTTTACTCTACCTCTCACAAATATGGGAAGCTTGGACCTAGAGGAAAAAAGTGTATCTTTGTGAGATATTCTAAACACTCAAAGGACCATGTCTTTATTGGGCTAGATGAGAGTGAGAGGAGAACGGAACTTGAGTATAGGGTTGCGACATTATTGGAAAATGATTTTTCATCTCTTGCAGGAGTTAACAAAAAGTCATTGGAATTATTTGAAAAACAAGATAGTGATCTTGTCATTCCAAGGACTCAAATTCTAGATAGTGAACATGGGGTTCATCCAGAAGATCCTAGTGGGACTAGGGGTGCATATGTGATAGCTCCCTTAGAAGGTGAGCAACCTAACATGCACTTGCGCCATAGTGAGTGCGAGCCTCCCCGTCGACGTTTTGACAATGAGGATGAAGCCTACATGGTATGTGAAACCCAGCCCTAACCTTGACCCGGAAACCCTGTTGTTTGTAGGTCCAACAACCTGAAGTAAAGCAAGAAGTCAACTATGGGCCATCCCAGTGGAAGACTTGGTGTTTGGCTTAGAATCCATGAGTGTTGATGACAGTATTCCATTTATGGAAACCACACCCTGATGAAGAAGGAATTAGTTGATGGACTTGGAGTACTCTCTGACTTGGTTCGAAGGCATTTCTACCTACTAGGTAAGTTACTTGGTGTGTGTGCAAAATCCCTTTATGTTTGGATTTGATCTGAGCCTTCAATTCCCTGTTTTGGACTTGTTGTCCTGATTGGTCGACTCATTGGTTGACTAGGCCAGTCGACCAATCAATCGACCAATGGGATCTGATTTGCTGATTAGGTCTTTGCTTGCTCTATTTAAGTCCAATCTCGAGTCTACTTCGTATTTTCTGCCTACAAACTCTTTGGAACGAACCAGAGCCCTTTACGAGTCATCTCGCTTGCATCCTTGGTGATTCGCTTGCATCCTTCGTCAAATCTCTTGCATTTACACAAAAAGGTATGTGATCATCCTCTTCTATGTTTCGTCATTGATTCTCCATTAATTTTCTTTCCTTTTCTGATTGAGGATAGTAGAGATGATGTTGTATCCCTGTTGCAACTATCACCTTATTCATTCCCTCTCTTTTCCTAAGGATCTAAAGCTTGGCGGATGATCTACATCAAGATCATCACTCGCTTTTGAAGGAAAACATGTATTCATTCTCTTTCCTTATTTAGATTGATGTTCTTCAACCTTAGATCTATTTTTTTAGAAGATCTATGCAAGCTTTTCATGAATCCTTTATCACATTAGTAATCCATCATCCTATTGTTTCTTGTCCATAATTTTGATATGAATTCTTCAAGAACCATGATTGATCTAATTATGGTAACTTTTTGTTTCCTAATTTGTAACTTGAAGACTTGATATGATTAGAGTTTTGAAGTCCTCTATATACTAGCATACTATCATTGTAGCTTCCCTCTTGTTTGGTACCCTTTTGACCACCAAATTCGGTTTTGTATTCAAAAATCTCTGATTTTGAAGGCCACTATCTCTGTTGGTCGACTCATTGGTCGACTGAGGCAGTAGACCAATCAATCGACCAATGAGGACAACAACCTCATATTTGGTCTATTTTGGATGATTTGATTTCCTTCCTTTTAGGTATCTTTCCTAATATGTTATATATACTTGTTTAGGACTTTCTTTCCAAATTTAGACAAGCTTTTACTTGATTCCCCAAGATCCTTTGCGAGTTATATAAGGTAAGGATGGTTATTTCCTTAATTACATAGATTGCATGAATCTAGTTTCTATATTTGAATCTTTGGTTTATTTCCTTAATTAGATTCTTACAATGATATACTACTGATGCAACTATTACAGTAGCATTACTTGTTTATGCTAAATTGATTCATGTATGATTTACTTACCAGTTATATACAAGTTGGATGTTGTTATTGATTTCTTTCCATATAAGAAGTTACCATATATGTGATGTGATGGATTTATGTTTGTGAATGATTAAGTATGGTTTGGAAAGGGGAGGTGTCCTTTTGACACTTCTGTCCTTGGACAACTACGGGAATATTATGGGATGTTTCCGGAGATGCCCTTTGGACACCTTCCTAAACTGTTGGATGACATATTTAGGGCTGTCTAGTAGTGTTTGGCTAGGATGTCCTGTTATGTCAGACCCTAATTGGAGGGGTATTGAGACCGAATGACCCGTGGTAGCAATGGGGATTCATGGGCGCTCAAGACCGGTAACCAACCCGTGAGAGGACGGGAATCACATTGTGGGGACAATTTATTGGTAGGGTTGCACATGGATAGACTTGGGCTCATGGGCGCTCAAGACCGGTAACCAATCCGTGAGGGGACGTGAGAGCTTCCCGTTTACCATATGTGGATAACCAATAGGGTTGATGAGTCCGTAGTCAGGGACTATGAGGACTCTAGTGTGAAGGATACCGGAAAGGATCGCTAGGGGCGAGGAATGGACATATCTGGATCTGACTTGATGTAACTAAGTAGGAGACTTGCATTTGGCTAGGCTTTGACCCTAACATGTGCTAGTACTTAGACCAATGGTGATGTGAAAGAGTGGTGACTTTACCCCTAGCCATGGAATGTCCCGAGGGATGCCGGACCCACTACCAAAAGGCGTTGTGTGATGAGACCTTCCTAAAGAAGTATGGTGCTATGACTTAAAGCATGTCTGCCAATAGAGACCAGCATACATAGAGTTAGAATCATATTGCATCATGTGTTTCATATCATATAGCATTATACTTTACTTTGAAATCCTGATATTTATATTGTTATGGATTAACTGCCTTATTGGGTTTCTTTTGAAACTCACTCCTTTTTTTGTACAATATCTTTTGTTAGATTACTCTACAAGTATTGATGACTACGAAGGTCAATATGAGGAAGCGCAAACTGAAGAGGCGTACTTCACGCAAGGTGTTGGCAACCATGAAGATTACATTGAGGATTCCTCGAGTGGTCTTACTTGTTACCAGGATTAGCCCTACTATGGAGTGGGAGCGTCTCAGCGTCATTGATGAAGTCTATGTTTATGAAGACACTCTCTATAAAGTAGAATAGACTCTGGCTTAGTTTGTTATATCTTTCTCTCTTATCTTAGAACCAGTTGTAATATTCTTTTAACTTTCGAACTACTTTCCACTGTTTGTAGAGTGAGATTCCGCCTCACTTTACTTATTAATTTAGACATTTTGATTCTTTCATACTCTGATGATATGTGATTTATTCTTTCCTTATTTGGATCTTTTGTTTATCTTTTGCACATTGATTATTTATGTTCATGATTATGTTATTGTCTATGTGGGAGGTTGATTACCTCGATACTTGATCTTTGGGGCTGTGGATCACACACTCGGGTATGCCAAGTAGGGTACCGGCTGGGTGGATGTGACATAGTAGCTCCTGAAGAGACTGACTGTGAAGCAACTAAGATAACTCCAGTCAATGAGCAAGAACCGAAGAGCATGCAGGAAGCTCTTGCGAGGATGAGCTCAACGGAATGGTTGAAAGCTATAGAAGAAGAGTTGGAGTCAATGAAAGTTAACCATGTCTAGGACTTGGTTGACTTACTTGTGAACCAAAAGGCAATTAGAAACAAGTGGGTTCTCAAGATCAAAAGAAAGGTGGATGGATCTATTGAGAGATTCAAGGCTCGTTGGTAGCTAAGGGCTACACCCAAAGAGATGACGTTGATTATGAGGAAACCTTTTCCCCTGTGGTTAGGTTTGCTTCTATCCACCTCATATTATCCATTGTTGCTCAGATGGACTTACACCTTTACCAGGTGGATGTGAAGATTGCTTATCTCAATGGAGAACTTGAGGAAGAGATCTATATGGATCAACCTCAAGGCTTTGAAGCTAAGGACTTAGAGCGCAAAGTGTGCAGGCTCAAAAGGTCCATATATGGCTTAAAGCAAGCATCCAATGGTAATTTTGTCATTTTGGTATTGTATGTAGATGACATACTCATGGCTAGCAATAGCAAGAAGCTATTGAAAACCATTAAGAAATGGTTCTTCCATCTTTGATATGAAGAACATGGGTGAAGCCATCTATGTGCTTGGTGTCAAGATTGTCAGAAATAGGCAAAAGAGATTACTAGGTTTATCTCAAGAGACCTATATTGAGAATGTCTTGAAGAGATACCAAATGCACAACTACAAACCATTAGATACTTCAGTGGAGAAGGGCTTGCATTGGGTGTCACATCCACCCAGCAGGTACCCCATCAGGCATACACGGGTATGTGATCCACAGCCCCAAGGATCAAGTATCGAGCAACCATGCCTCCCCCATACGTGATAACACAATCATGAACAATAATAATCAAGGTAAAAGCATATAATAAAAGAATCATGGATAAGATAAACTGTCACACCCCGCCCGCCGGGCCCGGTTACCCGCCCGACAACCCGTGGGTGCGAACCGTCACAGGATCCACGGTTTTAGTCTATCAACAATAATAAATACAAATACAAATAATCAAGAGCAAGAATAGTGCAATAATTAATAAAAAGGTTACAGGAGTCCAAATACTCTGATAAATATCCAAGAGATAATCAAAGGAAAGAATCAAGAATCAAATGTAATATTGAGTTCAGCGGAAGCAAAATAAGTAACTAATTAATCTTCTTTCTGGTTTTCTTTTCTAAATCTAAAAACGGGTTTTCTAAATTAACAAGTAAAGATGTCCTCCAATCTTTCTCCCTATGATCATAACAATCCTGGCAATTTGCCTCCGTCAGCCATCAATGGGTGCTAAAAGTGCACACTAGTATCTTCAGGAGGCTTCATTGTCACATCCTCCCAGCCGGTACCCTATCTGGCATACCCGAGAGTGTGATCCACAGCTCGAAGATCAGGTATCGAGTAATCAACCTCCCACATAAACAATAACATAATCATGAACAATAATAATAAAAGTGCGGAAGATAAACCATAGATCCAATAAGAAAAGGATGAATCATATATAAATCAGAGTACTAGATATAATCAGAGTGTCTAAATTAGATAAGTAAAGTGAGGCGAAATCCCACTCTACAACCAGTGGAAAAAAAGTTCTAAAAGAGAATAAGCAAGATAGAATCTAATCCCAATAGCAGGTACAATAGGTAACTAAATTGTTCTCAATCTTATAGACAACATCCCTATAAGTATAAATCTCATAAACGGCACAAGGGCGCTTCCACTCTATGGTCGGACTAAGCATTGTACGGAGCATAACCACTCGCGGGATCTTCAGTGTAATTGTCGTAACTGCAATCACCTTCCTGGAGATATGCCTCTTCTCCTTGCGCTTCTTCATACGGGCCGTCATGATATTCAGAACCTGTAGAATAGTCTAACAAATATTGTACAATAAAGGAATGAGTTTCAAAGAAACTCAGTAAGGCAGTTAAATCCATAATAACATAAATGGCAGGATTTCAGAACAAAAATAAATGCAATATGGTATGAAACAAACAATGAATGTATGAATCTAACTCTACATATGCTGGTCTCTATTGGCAGACATGCTTTAAGTCATAGCACCGTACTTCTTTAGGAAGGTCTCAATCACTCATCATCAGTTGGTAATGGGTCCGGCATCCCTCGGGACATTCCATGGCTGGGGGTATAGGTCACCACTCTCTCACATCACCATTGGTCTAAGTACCGGCGCATGTCAGGGTAAAGCATAGCCAAATGCAAGTCTTCTACTTAGTTACATCAAGTCAGATCCAGATACGTCCATTCCTGGTCCCTGACGATCCTTTCCGGTATCCTTCACACTAGAGTCCTCATAGTCCCTGACTACGGACTCATCAACCCTATTGGTCATCCACATATGGTAAACGGGAAGCTCTCACGTCCCCTCACGGGTTGGTTACCGGTCTTGAGCGCCCGTGAGCCCAAGTCTATCCATATGCAACCCTACCAATAAATGGCCCCCACAATGTGATTCCTGTCCTCTCACGGGTTGGTTACCGGTCTTGAGCGCCCATGAATCCCCATTGCTACCACGGGTCGTTCGGTCTCAATACCCCTCCAATTAGGGTCTGACATAACAGGACATCCTAGCCCAACACAACTAGACAGTCCTAGATATGTCATCCAACAGTTTAGGAAAGTGTCCAAAGGGCATCTCCGGAAACATCCCATAATATTCCCATAGTTGTCCAAGGACAGAAGTGTCAAAAGGACACCTCTCCTTTCCAAACCATACTTAAGCATACACAAGCATCAATTCATAACATCACATATATGGTAACTTCATATATGGAAAGAAATCAATAATTACAATCAACTTGTATATAACTGGTAAGTAAATCATACATGAGTCAATTCAATATAAATAAGTAATGCTACTGATATCAAGACAGTACCACAGTCGTATAACAGTATAAGAATCTAATTAAAGAAATAAATTAACAAGATTCAAATACAGAAACTAAGATATGCAATTTATGTTGTTAAAGAAGTAACCATCCTTACCTTTTATAACTTGCAAAGGAATCCTAAGAAATCAAGTAAGATCTTGACAAACTAGAGAAGAAGGTCCTAAACAAGTGTATACAACATATTAGGAAAGATCCCTAACAGAAAAGATACCAAAATATCCAAAACAGACCAATTCTGGAGTTGCTGTACTCATTGGTCGATTGGATTGGTCTACTGCCCCAGTCGACCAATCAGTCGACCAATGCAGAAAGTAGCCTATAAAATCAGAGTTTTAAGATATAAAATCCAAATTTGGTGGTTCAAAAGGGTACTAATCAAGGGGTAAACTACATTAGTAGTATCCTAACATATAGGAGACCTCAAAACACTAATTAAATCAAGTCATCAAGATACAAATTAGGAAACAAAAAGTTACCATAATTAGATAAATCATGGTTCTTGAAGAATTCATGATAGAAATCAAAGACAAGAACAATAGGAGAATGAATCATTGATTCAGGTAAAGGTATCATGAAAGGCATACTTAGATCTTCAAGAAAATAGACCTAAGAGCATAAATCTAAATAAGGAAACAAAACCTACCATATATGTAACTATCATGATTCATGAAGAAAACATGGTATGGTAGAAGAGAAACAACTAGAGATTGATAGATCATGGATCATGAAAAGAAAACACAGCAATTGTCTACTAACATGATCAATATAGTAGATCTAAGGAGATCAGAATTCAAATCAAAAGATAAACAAAGACAAGATCATGATTTGATCATGATTCCTTCAAAAGCTTGCAATGATCATGGTTAAGATCATTGCATTAGCCATTAATCCTTAGGAAGATCATGAGAGACAAGTCCAGAGATGTTTGCAGCAGAGAATGCAGCATCTCCTCTACTGTCTCAACTCAAAAAGGAAAGAAAAACAGAGATGGAGGAGAAGAAGAGAGTGTAGACATACCTTTGATGCAAAAGGAAGAGTTTTGACGAAGATCCGTCAAGAAAAAACACCAAGGATGCAAGGGAGATGACTTGCAGAGGTCTTTGGTTCGTTCCAAAGAGTTTGGAGGCAGAAAATACGAAGTAGACTCGAGATTGGACTTAAATAGAGCAAGCAAGACCTAATTGCCAAAGACAGCACCCATTGGTCGAGTGGATCGGTCGACCAATCAACCAATCGACCAATCAGTTCAGCAACTCCTAAACAGGGAATTGAAGACCCAGATCAAATCCAATTCTAAAGGGGTTTTGCACACATATCAAGTGACTTACCTAATAGGTAGAAATGCCTTCACACCATGATAGAGAGCACTCCAAGTCCATCAACTAATCCGATCTTCATCAAGATTCAGTTTCCATAAATAAAACCTCATCATCAACTCTCATGGATTCAAAGCCAGACACCAAGTCCTCCACTGGGATGGCCCAAAGCTGACATCTTACTTTACTTCGGGTCACTGGACCTACAAATAACAAGGTTTCCGGGTCAAGGTTAGGGCTGGGTTTTACATTCTCCCCCCCTTAAAGAAATTTCGTCCTCGAAATTGAAAGCGTATCTGTGCTTCCAAAGAGGTAAGGAAACTTCTCCTTCATATCTTCTTCCTTCTCCCAAGAAGCTTCTTCAGGGGTATGGTTCTTCCACCGAATCTTCACCAAAGGGATGGTGCGATTCCGCAGTTGCTTGTCCTTCTTATCCAAGATTTCGGCCGGCTCTTCATCGTAGGTCAAATCAGCACTAAGTCCTTCAGGTGCTTGCTGCAAAATGTGTTCCGGATTCTCTATGTATTTCTGGAGCATCGAAATATGAAACACATTGTGAACACCAGCAAGAGGCGGAGGTAATGCTAATCGATACGCGACAGGTCCAACCTTTTCCAAAATCTCGAAAGGTCCAATGAAACGAGGGCTAAGCTTTCCCTTAACATTAAATCTCATCACACCCTTCATTGGTGAAACCTTCAGAAAAACGTTCTCTCCAACTTGAAATTCCAAATCGGTCCTTCTCTTATCAAGCATAAGATTTCTGTCTTGATCTGGCGAGACTTAATCCTTTCTCTTATCATATCTACCATAGCACTTGTAGCTTCAATCATCTCAGGACCTAAGACTTTTCTTTCACCTGTCTCGACCCAAAGACAAAGGTGTCCTACAAGTACTACCATACAAAGCCTTGAATGGAGCCATGCCTATTGTTGCTTGATAACCGTTGTTATAGGCAAACTCAACCAAAGCTAGGTGTTCATCCCAATTACCACCCATATCCACCACACAAGATCCGAGCATGTCTTCCAATGTCCGAATTGTCCGCTCGGATTGTCCATCGACTGTGGATGATGAGCTGTACTCAAGTTCAATTGGGTTCCCAAGGCCTTCTGCAAACTATTCCAAAACCTTGAGGTGAACCTAGGATCACGATCAGAAACAATACTCAATGGCACACCATGCAGGCGAACCACATTATCCACGTAAAGCCTTGCTAGCTTATCCGAGTATGAGTGATCTTCATAGGAATGAAGTGGGCTGATTTGGTCAACCTATCAACAATCACCCACACAGTGTCATTGCCTTTACTTGTCCCAGGCAAGCTAGTCACAAAGTCCATAGAGATATCTTCCCACTTCCAACTAGGAATAGGAAGAGGTTGAAGTAACCCAGATGGGGGTTGTCGAACGGCTTTCACACGTTGGCAAGTCTCACACTTGGCAACAAAATTATCGACATCAGCCTTCAAACCAATCCACCAAAAATGTTCCTTCAAGTCCTTGTACATCTTGGTGCTTCCCGGGTGTATAGTAAAGACTGACTGGTGTGCTTCCTTCAATATTTCCTTCTTAATTTCTTCGTTTGCAGGCACGCACAGTCTTCCTCTAAACATTAAAGCACCATCCATGGATATACCAAAGTCGGGGTCCAACTTAGGATTCGAAGAAATCTTCTCAACTTTGATCAAAAGTTCTTGGTCAGAACTCTGCAGAGCAACAATTTTATCTCTAAGGCTAGATCTTGCCATCATGGCAGAAAGAATAAAATCACAATTCTCAGGGACAATTTCCAAATCAAAACTCTCAATAGAAGACCACAATGGTAAACTCAAAGCATTCAAATCCAAAGTCTTCTTCTGGTTCTTCCTACTAAGAGCATCAGCAACAACGTTTGCCTTCCCAGGGTGATACTGAATATCACAATCATAATCAGAGACTAGTTCCAACCATCTCCTTTGTCTCATGTTCAACTCCTTTTGGGTAAAGAAGTATTTCAAACTCTTATGATCCGTGAAAATGGCAATCTTCTCACCGTAGAGGTAATGTCTCCAAATCTTCAAAGCAAAGACAACAGCGGCAAATTCTAGATCGTGAGTGGGGTAATTCCGCTCATAATCTTTCAATTGCCGAGAAGCATAGGCTACGACCTTGCCATGTTGCATCAGTACGCAACCCAATCCAATCTTTGACGCATCGGTATAAACTGTCATACCACCGGAACTATTAGGTATAGTCAAAACCGGGGCACTTGTCAATCTATCTTTCAACTCTTGGAAATTCTTCTCACAGGCGTCAGACCAAACAAAATTTTCTTCTTTCCTGGTAACCTTAGTCATAGGAGCAGCCAACCGAGAAAAGTGCTCAATAAACCTTCTGTAGTAACCCGCCAATCCAAGAAAACTTTTTATTTCCGTTACCGACTTCGGTCTTTCCCAATCAGCCACAGCTTGAACCTTTTCAGGATCGACACGAATACCTTCGGCTGAAACCACATGGCCAAGGAATACTACTCTCTTAAGCCAGAAATCACACTTGCTAAACTTGGCGTACAACTTCTTTTCTCGCAACCTTTGCAAAGTGAAACTTAGATGGCTTGCATGCTCTTCTTCGCTCTTCGAATAGATCAAGATGTCGTCGATGAAAACAATCACAAACTTATCAAACACATCGTGAAATACTCGGTTCATGAGGTCCATGAACACCGCAGGAGCATTGGTCAATCCGAAGGGCATGACCCTAAACTCGTAGTGACCATACCGTGTTCGAAAAGCTGTCTTGAAGATATCACTAGACTTCACTTTCAATTGGTGATATCCGGATCTTAAGTCAATCTTTGAGAACACAACTGCACCCTTTAACTGATCGAAGAGATCATCTATTCTGGGCAGCGGGTATCTATTCTTGATAGTCAGCTTATTCAACTCACGGTAGTCGATGCATAGGCGCATACTACCATCTTTCTTCTTGACAAAAAAGACCGGAGCTCCCCAAGGTGATACACTAGGTTGTACGAAACCTCTATCAATGAGCTCATTCAACTGATTTTGCAACTCTTTCAACTCAGTAGGAGCCATCCTATAAGGAGCTTTAGATACCGGAGCGGCACCAGGGACGAGATCAATAGAAAACTCGACATCCCTGTCTGGAGGCACTCCCGATAGATCATCAGGGAAGACATCAACAAAGTCACAGACAACCCTGACTTCATCGACTCTTTTCTCCACTTTACCCTTGCCTTCAGATGAAGCATCATCCACTTGGGCATAGACTTGCATCAGTGCAGACAGCACCTTCTTACAAACCCTTCTCTTCTCACCATGAAATTCTAAGACCGGACTTCCACAAATATGGAACTGAATCTTCTTTGAGGAAAAAGAAACACAGCTTTGTGGGCTGTTAACCAATCAATTCCCAAAATAACATCGAAGTGCTTCATATCAAGAAGTACAAAATTGGCTTCCAAGTTCTTCTCTCCAATCAACACAGGACATTTAGATAACCCCTTATCTAGTTTCACAACAGGACCAGTAGGTGTACTAATCAATAAACAACTACACAACTTCTCAGGGATTAGGTCAGTCTTCTTGATGAATGCAGATGACATGAACGAATGAGATGCACCCGTATCAAATAAGACAAATGCAGAAATAGAAGCAACTAACAATGTACCTGTAATCACTTCATGGCTTGGATCCTGCTCAGCACTGGAAATACTGAACACTCTACCAGAGGGAGGAGTAGGAGCACTCTTCACCACTGGAGCAGGCTGCTGGACAGGCCGCTTCGGACAGGCACGAGCGAAATGACCAGCTTGCTTGCAGTAAAAGCAAATAGGATTGCTGGGTCCAACTGGGGTAGCTGCAACAGAGGGCTTCTGAACAAAACACCTAGCACTTGCACTCACTGGTGGTCGGTTTCCGCCATACTGTCTAAACTGGCCGGGCTGCTGAAAACCCGAGTTTTGACCTACACTCCTAGGCCGAAAGGTAGGAGTGGGGTAGGGTGTAGGTCTCACAAAACGCCGATCATTACGATCCACCAACCCAGGGTTCCTTGGCTGCCAGGGCCTTTGCACACGTGCACTTTCCTTCTCTGTTTCTTCCAACTTCTTCGAGTTCTCGCACCACTTGAGCATAGCTCACTATAGGCTGGACCGTGAGGTAAGCTTTAATGGCAGGGCGCAGTCCTTTGAAGAACTTCTTCGCTTTGGCGAGATCGACCTTCAAAGAATCTGGAGCAAAGAAATGAAGCTCCTCAAACTTCTGTTGGTACTCCAACACAGACAAAGATCCTTGTGTGAGAACCATAAACTCAGCTTCCTTCGCATCTTTCACCGCCTCGGGGAAATAATTCATACAAAAAGCCTCTTTGAAAACTCCCAAGTTACAACTCCTGCATGCAAACCTTCCAAAATAGGCCGAGTGGAGGTCCACCATGCATCAGCTTCTTGTTGCAACTTCTGTTCAGCAAACAGAATCTTCTGAGCTTCCGACCATTGTAGATGTCGGAAAGCCTTCTCCAACTCACGAAGCCACCTGTTAGGAAACAAGGGTTCCTTGGTAACTCCAGTGAAAGTGGGTACTTGCATCTTCAGAAAACTCTCCATCTGAGCGAGTATGAGGAGTTCCAAACTAAACCTCCCGCATTCAGGATCATGGCATGAGGATTCACATTAGCACCAGTTCGAGTCTCATTATGCGAGTCATGAAACCCACCAACATCTGGTTGAACTGAGCTGCTTGCTGCTGCATCATATTGCCCATAATATTGGCAATATCACGGAAGCTTCCAACATTCGGGGCACCGGGTATCTCATGGGTACCCTGGTCAACGTTAGGTATCTCACTACCTCCATGAGGTATTTCACCACCTCCTTGAGGTATTTCACCACCTCCTTGACCACTGGATTCACCACGCCCACTTCTCAGAGTAACCATTCTGCAAAACTGAGAACATCAAAATACCGAATTTCGAAGTTTCAACATAAACCACAAGTGCAAATGATTTGAAAACTTAAATCATGCTTAAATATATCCATATAGTCATCAAACAATAATCCATAAGGCAAAAATCACATTTTCCAAAAATTCGACAGCAAAAGAGGTCTCTGTGACCATTGGTCGAGTGATTGGTCGACTGACCCAGTCGACCAATGAGTCGACCAATCAAGACAGAATGCAAAAATTCGCATTATAAGCCTCATTTCCACATTCCAACTTCATTTTATCCTCTTTCAAAGGTGAGAGAGCTCTAGGGAAAGTCTCCAAAGGTTCTTACAAGTGTTCTTAAGGTGTTTTGGTGCTTCAACAACAACACTTCAACACACAACCAACACAAACAAGGTAAATCTCTCATTCTTTCCTCCATTTTCATCTTCTCATGCTTGCATTTCCATCAAAACCATTCTTTGCTTGTATCCAATGCTAGAAATCATGCTTAGGAATGCTTAGAAACATATTCCTTAGGTTTCAAACACAATGCCATGCATAGACAACAAGTTCTAACATATTGGTGTTCATCTCGCAACGTTTTCATACCGAAATTGTTATCTATAGAAAATTTTCGTTTTCTCAGAAACCGCTTGAAATTTCCGCACGAAATCAAATGCTACATGCTCAAGATGATATTGTAGATAGGTCCATAAAATTTGATTTAACCAATTTCAACTTTTCAAAAATACAATTTTGACCTAAATTGCAAAATCCCCAAATTTTCCCTCTTGCTGAATTTTTCGCTATAATTCAAGTTTTCGATCGATTTTCTTCAAACAAACTTCATAGACATGAAATTCCAAGTATTGCGCACATGCTAGTATGTTCAAATCAAATTTTCCCCAAATTTGAAATTTTCAAAAAAATTACGAAAATACCCTTTTGGCTCAAATCTTAAAGTAGCACTAACTGGAAATGTCTATTGTCTCTTTCACAGATACACACTATGCAAAGGGGAGGGCGAGGACGAGGTAGAGGTCGTGGTCGCATTGTAGGGGCACTTAGGGACAGAGGTCAGGTTCCTTCAGAGCCTAGACAGGAGGTTCGGAGACCGGACATGTTCGACACACCTCAGGCCGAGTTTTTGTACGAGGCCTACTTCAGTTACTGTAACATCGAGTTGGGACGTCTACTTCACCTACGCTAGCTCAGAGTCTTTAGGATTCGGCAGGGATTCGACACGTTGCAGTGGACTCATCTCTTCACTGAGGATCTGCCAGTATACCCGGAGCTAGTGAGGTTGTTCTTCAGCAACCTTACATACACAGAGGAGGCTCGAGGTCAAGGACATCCACTTAGACTTGTCCTAAGGAGCAGGGTCTTCCGGACTCAGATTCGCTTTTCCACCAGAGCACTGGTTGAGATCTTGCAGGTTCCTTACTATCCACAAGCAGTGTGTGTGGATACCTGCAGGAGCAGATTTGGACAGCTATCTGATGCCGTACGAGCTACGCGAGATATGCTCTACACTATGGGATAGTCGTCGATGCTTCACTCCGTGGACCAGCGGACGGATGACGGATTCTGCACGGATTATCGGTCGCATAGTCGGCCGAAACATTATGCCGAAGGCCGGACATCACCATCGGGTCACGGTGATGGAGGCCTTAGTCATCTACCGCATCTACATGGGCTTCGAGATCGATCTCTCCTACATCATTCAGCGGGTCATGCTTGGACTTTGTTCTGCGGCCTAGCATGCGAAACCTTTGCTATGGGAGGCTACCGACCTTGATCTTCGGGCATTTCGGGGTGAGTTTCGAGGATACACCGGTGGACACTGGTTCACGGGGATACGTCATCGGGACTCGGACCATTCGTCGGATGAGACTGCAGCGATCCGAGAGATCTCTGGTCCGGAGGGTGAGGATGATGAGGAGTCGGAGGATGAGGATCGGAGTCGAGAGGATGGAGGAGAGGATATCGGTCCCGATAGTGATGATCATGCCGGAGACGATACGAGAGATGCACGAGGCTGAGCCGGTGCATCACGAGTTTCCTTCATCACACTTCGAGGCGGGTGGCCCTTCTCATGCGGTTCCGGAGACTTGAGATCTTGGGGCACGAGATGACATCGATGACTTCCATGCTAGAAAGGATGGAGGTCGGACAGAGGCAGATGTATGAGAGGATGGAGTCATGACGGGATAGGATAGAGCATCGGGTGACTCGGCTAGCGGAGGAGTTCGAGCATACAGAGATCAGAGAAGATCACCTAGATAGACTGTACCCTAGGATTTTCATTTATGCATTTCAGATGTAATCGTTGAAAAAGTTTTTGAAATTAATGAAGTTCATTTTGTTTCACTTAATTATTGTATATTATGCACCTTTCTTTTATTTGCATTAGTGATATTTGTTTAAGTATAATTATGGTATGTTATTCGGAAATGTTCTGTTATGCTTCATAGGTTAAGTTTCTAATCCAAGTGTTCTATTATTCACTTCTAAGAGTAGAGGAGTCATTTCAGATCAATGACTAAGGAATGTTCAGTTATTGTCTTTTGTGGTTAGGATTTCCTCAAACCTTGGGCTCTGATACCAATCTGTCACATCCTCCCAGCCGGTACCCTATCTGGCATACCCGAGAGTGTGATCCACAGCCCGAAGATCAGGTATCGAGTAATCAACCTCCCACATAAACAATAACATAATCATGAACAATAATAATAAAAGTGCGGAAGAGAAACCATAGATCCAATAAGAAAAGGATGAATCATATATAAATCAAAGTACTAGATATAATCAGAGTGTCTAAATTAGATAAGTAAAGTGAGGCGAAATCCCACTCTACAACCAGCGGAAAAGTAGTTCTAAAAGAGAATAAGCAAGATAGAATCTAATCCCAATAGCAGGTACAATAGGTAACTAAATTGTTCTCAATCTTATAGACAACATCCCTATAAGTATAAATCTCATAAACGGCACAAGGGCGCTTCCACTCTATGGTCGGACTAAGCATTGTACGGAGCATAACCACTCGCGGGATCTTTAGTGTAATTGTCGTAACTGCAATCACCTTCCTGGAGATATGCCTCTTCTCCTTGCGCTTCTTCATACGGGCCGTCATGATATTCAGAACCTGTAGAATAGTCTAACAAATATTGTACAATAAAGGAATGAGTTTCAAAGAAACTCAGTAAGGCAGTTAAATCCATAATAACATAAATGGCAGGATTTCAGAACAAACATAAATGCAATATGGTATGAAACAAACAATGAATGTATGAATCTAACTCTACATATGCTGGTCTCTATTGGCAGACATGCTTTAAGTCATAGCACCGTACTTCTTTAGGAAGGTCTCAATCACTCATCATCAGTTGGTAATGGGTCCGGCATCCCTCGGGACATTCCATGGCTGGGGGTATAGGTCACCACTCTCTCACATCACCATTGGTCTAAGGACCGGCGCATGTCAGGGTAAAGCCTAGCCAAATGCAAGTCTTCTACTTAGTTATATCAAGTCAGATCCAGATACGTCCATTCCTCGTCCCTGACGATCCTTTCCGGTATCCTTCACACTAGAGTCCTCATAGTCCTTGACTACGGACTCATCAACCCTATTGGTCATCCACATATGGTAAACAGGAAGCTCTCACGTCCCCTCACGGGTTGGTTACCGGTCTTGAGCGCCCGTGAGCCCAAGTCTATCCATATGCAACCCTACCAATAAATGGCCTCCACAATGTGATTCCTGTCCTCTCACGGGTTGGTTATCTGTCTTGAGCGCCCATGAATCCCCACTGCTGCCACGGGTCGTTCGGTCTCAATACCCCTCTGATTAGGGTCTGACATAACGGGACATCCTAGCCCAACACTACTAGACAGTCCTAGATATGTCATCCAACAGTTTAGGAAGGTGTCCAGAGGGCATCTCCGGAAACATCCCATAATATTCCCGTAGTTGTCCAAGGACAGAAGTGTCAAAAGGACACCTCTCCTTTCCAAACCATACTTAAGCATACACAAGCATCAATTCATAACATCACATATATGGTAACCTCATATATGGAAAGAAATCAATAATTACAATCAACTTGTATATAACTAGTAAGTAAATCTTACATGAGTCAATTCAATATAAATAAGTAATGCTACTGATATCAAGACAGTACCACAGTAGTATAACATTATAAGAATCTAATTAAAGAAATAAATTAACAAGATTCAAATACAGAAACTAAGATATGCAATTTATGTTGTTAAAGAAGTAACCATCCTTACCTTTTATAACTCGCAAAGGAATCCTAAGAAATCAAGTAAGATCTTGACAAACTAGAGAAGAAGGTCCTAAACAAGTGTATACAACATATTAGGAAAGATCCCTAACAGAAAAGATACCAAAATATCCAAAACAGACCAATTCTGGAGTTGCTGTACTCATTGGTCGAGTGGATTGGTCGACTGGTCCAATCGACCAATCAGTCGACCAATGAAGACAGTAGCCTTTAAAATCAGAGTTTTGAGATATAAAATCCGAATTTGGTGGTTCAAAAGGGTACTAATCAAGGGGTAAACTACATTAGTAGTATCCTAACATATAGGGGATCTCAAAACACTAATCAAATCAAGTCATCAAGATACAAATTAGGAAACAAAAAGTTATCATAATTAGATCAATCATGGTTCTTGAAGAATTCAAGAGAGTAATCAAAGACAAGAACAATAGGAAAATGAATCATTGATTCAGGTAAAGGTATCATGAGAAGCATACTTAGATCTTCAAGAAAATAGACCTAAGAGCATAAATCTAAATCAGGAAACAAAACCTACCATATATGTAATTATCATGATTCATGAAGAAAACATGGTATGGTAGAAGAGAAACAACTAGAGATTGATAGATCATGGATCATGAAAAGAAAACACAGCAATTGACTACTAACATGATCAATATAGTAGATCCAAGGAGATCAAAATTCAAATCAAAAGATAAACAAAGACTAGATCATGATTTGATCATGATTCCTTCAAAAGCTTGCAATGATCATGGTTAAGATCATTGCTTTAGCCATTAATCCTTAGGAAGATCATGAGAGACAAGTCCAGAGATGTTTGCAACAGAGAATGCAGCATCTCCTCTACTGTCTCAACTCAAAAAGGAAAGAAAAACAGAGATGGAGGAGAAGAAGAGAGTGTAGACATACCTTTGATGCAAAAGGAAGAGTTTTGACGAAGATCCGTCAAGAAAAACACCAAGGATGCAAGGGAGATGACTTGCAGAGGTCTTTGGTTCGTTCCAAAGAGTTTGGAGGCAGAAAATACGAAGTAGACTCGAGATTGGACTTAAATAGAGCAAGCAAGACCTAATTGCCAAAGACAACACCCATTGGTCGAGTGGATTGGTCGACTGGTCCAGCCGACCAATCAGTCGACCAATGCAGACAGCAATTCCAAAACAGGGAATTGAAGACCCAGATCAAATCCAATCCTAAAGGAGTTTTGCACACATATCAAGTGACTTACCTAATAGGTAGAAATGCCTTCAAACCATGATAGAGAGCACTCCAAGTCCATCAACTAATCAGATCTTCATCAAGATTCAGTTTCCATAAATAGAACTTCATCATCAACTCTCATGGATTCAAAGCCAGACACCAAGTCCTCCACTGGGATGGTCCAAAGCTGACTTCTTACTTTACTTCGGGTCACTGGACCTACAAATAACAAGGTTTCCGGGTCAAGGTTAGGGCTGGGTTTTACATTCTCCCCCCCTTAACGAAATTTCGTCCTCGAAATTGAAAGCGTACCTGTGCTTCCAAAGAGGTAAGGAAACTTCACCTTCATGTCTTCTTCCTTCTCCCAAGAAGCTTCTTCAGGGGTATGGTTCTTCCACCGAATCTTCACCAAAGGAATATGAAACACATTGTGAACACCAGCAAGAGGCGGAGGTAATGCTAATCGATACGCGACAGGTCCAACCTTTTCTAAAATCTCGAAAGGTCCGATGAAACGAGGGTTAAGCTTTCCCTTAACATTAAATCTCATCACACCCTTCATTGGTGAAACCTTCAGAAAAACTTTCTCTCCAACTTGAAATTCCAAATCGGTCCTTCTCTTATCAGCATAAGATTTCTGTCTTGACAGGGCAGACTTAATCCTTTCTCTTATCATATCTACCATAGCACTTGTAACTTCAATCATCTCAGGACCTAAGACTTTTCTTTCACCTATCTCAGTTCAGTACAAAGGTGTCCTACAAGTACTGCCATACAAAGCCTTGAACGGAGCCATGCCTATTGTTGCTTGATAACTGTTGTTATAGGCAAACTCAACCAAAGCTAGGTGTTCATCCCAATTACCACCCATATCCACCACACAAGATCTGAGCATGTCTTCCAATGTCTAAATTGTCCGCTCAGATTGTCCATCAGATTGTGGATGATGAGCTGTACTCAAGTTCAATTGGGTTCCCAAGGCCTTCTGCAAACTATTCCTGTCACGTCCTCCCAGCCGGTACCCTATCTGGCATACCCGAGAGTGTGATCCACAGCCCGAAGATCAGGTATCGAATGATCAACCTCCCACATAAACAATAACATAATCATGAACAATCATAATAAAAGTGCGGAAGATAAACCATAGATCCAATAAGGAAAGAATGAATCATAAATAAATCAGAAAGATAGTTATAATCAGAGTATCAAACAGATAAGTAAAGTGAGGCAAAAATCCCACTCTACAACCAGCGGAAAAGTAGCTCTAAAAAGAATAAACTAGACAAAGTAGCAAGTACATTGGGTAACTAAATTGTTCTCCACTTTATAGACAACATCCTTATAAGTGTAAATCTCATAAATGGCACAAGGACGCTTCCACTCAATGGTCGGACTAAGCATCGTACGGAGCATAACCACTCGCGGGATCTTCAGTGTAATTGTGGTAACCGCAATCACCTTCCTGGAGATATGTCTCCTCGCCTTGCGCTTCTTCATAGGGACCGTCATAGTATTCAGTACCTGCAGGATAGTCTAACAAACATTGTACAATAAAGGAATGAGTTTCAAAGAAACTCGGTAAGGCGATTAAAATCCATAATAACATAAATGGCGGATTCCAGAACAAACATAAATGCAATATGATATGAGACAAGCAATGAATGAATGAATCTAACTCTATGTATGCTGGTCTCTATTGGCAGACATGCTTTAAGTCATAGCACCGTACTTCTTTAGGAAAGTCCACTCACGTCCTCAACCATTTAAGATATCTTGGATTCTCTCACGGATCATTTCACCGGTCTTGAGCAGCCGATTGGTAATGGGTCCTTCATCCCTCAGAACAAACCATGGCGGGGGGTTAAGTCAACACACTCTCTCACAACCATTTGGTATAAATCTTGGCGCATGTCGGGGGTAAAACCTAGCCAAATGCAAGTCTTCTACTTAGTTACATCAAGTCGGATCCAGATACGTCCATTCCTCGTCCCTGACGATCCTTTCCGGTATCCTTCACACTAGAGTCCTCATAGTCCCTGACTACGGACTCATCAACCCTATTGATCATCCACATATGGTAAACGGGAAGCTCTCACGTCCTCTCACGGGTTGGTTACCGGTCTTAAGCGCCCGTGAGCCCAAGTCTAACCATATGCAACCCTACCAATAAATGGCCCCCACAATGTGATTCCTGTCCTCTCACGGGTTGGTTACCGGTCTTGAGCGCCCATGAATCTCCATTGCTACCACGGGTCGTTCGGTCTCAATACCCCTCCGATTAGGGTCTGACATAACAGGACATCCTAGCCAAACACTACTAGACAATCCTAGATATATCATCCAACAATTTAGGAAGGTGTCCAGAGGGCATCTCCGGAAACATCCCATAATATTCCCGTAGTAGTCCAAGGACAGAAGTGTCAAAATGACACCTCTCCTTTCCAAACCATACTTAAGCATACACATGCATCAATTCATATCATCACATATATGGTAACTTCATATATGGAAATAAATCAATAAGTACAATCAACTTGTATATAATTGGTAAGTAAATCATTCATGAATCAATTAATCATAAACAAGTAATGCTACTGTAATTAAAGTTATACAACAGTAGTATATCATTGTAAGAATCTAATTTAGGAAACATGTCAATGATATTCAAATATAGAAACTAGATTCATGCTATCTATGTAATTAAGGAAATAACCATCCTTACCTTTTATAACTTGCAAAGGGATCCTAAGAAATCAAGTAAGATCTTGGCAAACTTGAGAAGAAGGTCCTAAACAAGTATATACAACATATTAGGAAAGATCCCTAACAGAAAAGATACCAAAACATCCAACACAAACCAATTCGGAGTTGCTTGAACTCATTGGTCGAGTGGATTGGTCGATCGCCCAATCGACCAATCGATCGACCAATGCGAAAGAGAGCCTAAAAAAACAGAGTTTTAAGATATGAAATCCGAATTTGGTGGTTCAAAAGGGTACTAATCAAGGGGTAAACTACATCAGTAGTATTCTAACATATAGGGGACCTCAAAACACCAATCAAATCAAGACATCAAGATCCAAATTAGGAAACAAAAAGTTACCATAATTAGATCAACCATGGATCTTGATGAATTCGAAATAGAAATCAAAGACAAGAACAATAGGAGGATGGATCATTGCTTCAGGTAAAGGTATCATGAAAACATACTTAGATCTTCAAGGAAAAAGGCTTAGAAGCATAAATCTAAATAAGGAAATAAAACCTACCATATATGTAACTACCATGCTTCATGAAGAACACATAGTATGGTAGAAGAGAACAACTAGAGATTGATAGATCATGGATCATGGAAAGAAAACACAGTAATTAACTACTAACATGATCAATATAGAAGATCCAAAGAGATCAGAATTCAAATCAGAAGTTTAACAAGATTAGATCATGGTTTGATCATGATTCCTTCAAAAGCTTGCAATGATCATGGTTAAGATCATTGTTCTAGCCTCAAATCCTTCGGATGATCATGAGAACATGTTCAGAGATGTTTGCAACAGAGAATGCAGCATCTCTTCTACTGTCTCAACTCAAAAAGGAAAGAAAAACAAAGATGGAGGAGAAGAAGAGAGAGTAGACATACCTTTTGATGCAAAAGGAAGAGTTTCGACGAAGATCCGTCAAGAAAACACCAAGGAAGCAAGGGAGATGACTTGCAGAGGTCTTTGGTTCGTTCCAAAGAGTTTGGAGGCAGCAAATACGAAGTGGACTCGAGATTGGACTTAAATAGAGCAAGAAAAACCTAATTGCCAAAGACAGCACTCATTGGTCGAGTGGATTGGTCGACTGGCCCAAGGTCGACCAATCAGGTCGACCAATGCTTGCCGACAAGTCCAAAACAGGGAATTGAAGGCCCAGATCAAATCCAATCCTAAAGGGGTTTTGCACACAAGTCAAGTGACTTACCTAATAGGTAGAAATGCCATCAAACCAAGATAGAGAGCACTCCAAGTCCATCAACTAATCCGATCTTCATCAAGATTCAGTTTCCAAAAATAGAACTTCATCATCAACTTTCATTGATTCAAAGCCAGACACCAAGTCCTCCACTGGGATGGCCCAAAGCTGACTTCTTACTTTACTCCGGGTCATCGGACCTACAAATAACAAGGTTTCCGGGTCAAGGTTAGGGCTGGGTTTTACAATTCCAAAACCTAGAGGTGAACCTAGGATCACGATCAGAAACAATACTCAATGGCACACCATGAAGGCGAACCACATTATCCACGTAAAGCCTTGCTAGCTTATCCAGAGTATGAGTGATCTTCATAGGAATGAAGTGGGCTGATTTGGTCAACCTATCAACAATCACCCACACACTGTCATTGCCTTTACTTGTCCGAGGCAAGCTAGTCACAAAGTCCATAGAGATATCCTCCCACTTCCAACTAGGAATAGGAAGAGGTTGAAGTAATCCAGATGGGGGTTGTCGAATGGCTTTCACACGTTGGCAAGTCTCACACTTGGCAACAAAATCATCAACATCAGCCTTCAAACCAATCCACCAAAAATGTTCCTTCAAGTCCTTGTACATCTTGGTGCTTCCCGGGTGTATAGTAAAGACTGACTGGTGTGCTTCCTTCAATATTTCCTTCTTAATTTCTTCGTTTGCAGGCACGCACAGTCTTCCTCTAAACAATAAAGCACCATCCATGGATATACCAAAGTCGGGGTCCGACTCAGGATTCGAAGAAATCTTCTCAACCTTGATCAAAAGTTCTTGGTCAAAACTCTGCAGAGCAACAATTTTATCTCTAAGACCAGATCTTGCCATCATGGCAGGAAGAATAAAATACGAATTCTCAGGGACAATTTCCAAATCAAAACTCCTAATAGAGGACCACAATGGTAAACTCAAAGCATTCAAATCCAAAGTCTTCTTCTGGTTCTTCCTACTAAGAGCATCAGCAACAACGTTTGCCTTCCCAGGGTGATACTGAATATCACAATCATAATCAGAGACTAGTTCCAACCATCTCCTTTGTCTCATGTTCAACTCCTTTTGGGTAAAGAAGTATTTCAAACTCTTATGATCCGTGAAAATGGCAATCTTCTCACCGTAGAGGTAATGTCTCCAAATCTTCAAAGCAAAGACAACAGCGGCAAGTTCTAGATCCTGAGTGGGGTAATTCCGCTCATAATCTTTCAATTGCCGAGAAGCATAGGCTACGACCTTGCCATGTTGCATCAGTACTCAACCCAATCCAATCTTTGACGCATCGGTATAAACTGTCATACCACCGGAACCATCAGGTATAGTCAAAACCTGAGCACTTGTCAATCTATCTTTCAACTCTTGGAAATTCTTCTCACAGGCGTCAGACCAAACAAACCTTTCTTCTTTCTTGGTCAGCTTAGTCATAGGAGCAGCCAACCGAGAAAAGTTCTCAATAAACCTTCTGTAGTAACCTGCCAATCCAAGAAAACTTCTTATTTCTGTTACCGACTTCGGTCTTTCCCAATCAGCCACACTTGAACCTTTTCAGGATCGACATGAATACCTTCGGCTGAAACCACATGGCCAAGGAATACTACTCTCTTAAGCCAGAAATCACACTTGCTAAACTTGGCGTACAACTTCTTTTCTCGCAACCTTTGCAAAGTGAAACTTAGATGGCTCGCATGCTCTTCTTCGCTCTTCGAATAGATCAAGATGTCGTCGATGAAAACAATCACAAACTTATCAAGCACATCGTGAAATACTCGGTTCATGAGGTCCATGAACACCGCAGGAGCATTAGTCAATCCGAAGGGCATGACCCTAAACTCGTAGTGACCATACCGTGTTCGGAAAGCTGTCTTGAAGATATCACTAGACTTCACTTTCAATTGGTTATATCCGGATCTTAAGTCAATCTTTGAGAACACAACTGCACCCTTTAACTGATCGAAGAGATCATCTATTACGGGCAGCGGGTATCTATTCTTGATAGTCGGCTTATTCAACTCACGGTAGTCGATGCACAGGCGCATACTACCGTCTTTCTTCTTGACAAACAAGACCGGAGCTCCCCAAGGTGATACACTAGGTTGTACGAAACCTCTATCAATGAGCTCATTCAACTGATTTTGCAACTCTTTCAACTCAGTAGGAGCCATCCTATACGGAGCTTTAGATACCGGAGCGGCACCAGGGACGAGATCAATAGAAAACTCGACATCCCTGTCTCTGGAGGCACTCCCGATAGATCATCGGGGAAGACATCAACAAAGTCACAGAACAACCTCGACTTCATCGACTCTTTTCTCCACTTTACCCTTGCCTTCGGATGAAGCATCATCCACTAGGGCATAGACTTGCATCGGTCACGACAACACCTTCTTACAAACCCTTCTCTTCTCACCATGAAATTCTAAGACCGGACTTCCACAAATATGGAACTGAATCTTCTTTGAGGAACAAAGAAACACAGCTTTGTGGGCTGTTAACCAATCAATTCCCAAAATAATATCGAAGTCCTTCATATCAAGAATTACAAAATTGGCTTCTAAGTTCTTCTCACCAATCAACACAGGACATTTAGATAACCCCTTATCTAGTTTCACAACAGGACCAGTAGGTGTACTAATTAATAAACAACTAGACAACTTCTCGGGGATTAGGTCGGTCTTCTTGATGAATGCGAGATGACATGAACGAATGAGATGCACCCGTATCAAATAAGACAAATGCGAAATAGAAGAAACTAACAATGTACACCTGTAATCACTTCATGGCTTGGATCTGCTCAAAGACCGGAAATACTTGAACACTCTACCGAGAGGGAGGAGTAGGAGCACTCTTCACCACTTGGGAGCGAGCTGCTGCACACGGGCCGCTTCGGACGAGCACGAGCGAAATGACCAGCTTGCTTGCGGTAAAAGCAAACAGGATTGCTTTGGGTCCAACCGGGGTAGCTGCAACGAGAGGGCTTCGAACAAAAGGCCTAGCACTTGCACTCACTTGGTGGTCGGTTTCCGCCATCTTTATCTAAACTGGCCGGGCTGCTGAAAACCCGAGTTCTGACCTACACTCTTAGGCCGAAAGGTAGGAGTGGGGTAGGGTGTAGATCTCACAAAACGCCGATCATTACGATCCACCAACCCAGGGTTCCTTGGCTGCCAGGGCCTTTGCACACATGCACTTTCCTTCTCTGTTTCTTCCAACTTCTTCGAGTTTTGCACCACTTGAGCATAGCTCACTATAGGCTGGACTGTGAGGTAAGCTTTAATGGCAGGGCGCAGTCCTTTGAAGAACTTCTTCGCTTTGGCGAGATCGACCTTCGAGAGAATGCGGAGCAAAGAAATGAAGCTCCTCAAACTTCTGTTGGTACTCCAACACGGACAAAGATCCTTGTGTGAGAACCATAAACTCAGCTTCCTTCGCATCTTTCACCGCCTCGGGGAAATAATTCATACAAAAAGCCCCTTTGAACAACTCCCAAGTTACAACTCTTGCATTCAAACCTTCCAAAACAGGCCGAGTGGAGGTCCACCATGCATCAGCTTCTTGTTGCAACTTCTGTTCAGCAAACAGAATCTTCTGAGCTTCCGACCATTGTAGATGTCGGAAAGCCTTCTCCAACTCACGAAGCCACTTGTTAGGAAACAAGGGGTCCTTGGTAACTCCAGTGAAAGTGGGTACTTGCATCTTCAGAAAACTCTCCATCAGGCGAGTATGAGGAGTTCCAGCTAAACCTCCCGCATTCGGGACTGCGGCATGAGGATTCACATTAGCACCGGTTCGAGTCTCATTATGCAGAATCATGAAACCCACCAACATCTGGTTGAACTGAGGTGCCTGCTTCTTTGTTGCATCATATTGCCCATAATATTGGCAATATCACGGAAGCTTCCAACATTCGGGGCACCGGGTATCTCATGGGTACCCTGATCAACATTAGGTATCTAACCACCTCCATGAGGTATTTCACCACCTCCCTGAGGTATTTCACCACCTCCTTGACCACTGGATTCACCACGCCCACTTCTCAGAGTAACCATTCTGCAAAACTGAGAACATCAAAATACCGAATTTCGAAGTTTCAACATAAACCACAAGTCCAAATGATTTGAAAACTTAAATCATGCTTAAATATATCCATATAGTCATCAAACAATAATCCATAAGGCAAAAATCACATTTTCCAAAAATTCAACAGCAAAAGAGGTCTCTGTGACCATTGGTCGACTGACCCATTCGACCAATGAGTCGACCAATGCAGACAGAATGCGAAAATTCGCATTATAAGCCTCATTTCCACATTCCAACTTCATTTTATCCTCTTTCAAAGGTGAGAGAGCTCTAGGGAAAGTCTCCAAAGGTTCTTACAAGTGTTCTTGAGGTGTTTTGGTGCTTCAACAACAACACAACAACACACAGCCATCACAAACAAGGTAAATCTCTCATTCTTTCTTCCATTTTCATCTTCTCATGCTTGCATTTCAATCAAAACCATGCTTTGCTTGTATCCAATGCTAGAAATCATGCTTAGGAATGCTTAGAAACATATTCCTTAGGTTTTAAACACAATTCCATGCATTGACAACAAGTTCTAACATATTGGTGTTCATCTCGCAATGTTTTCATACCGAAATCGTTATCTTTAGAAAATTTTCGTTTTCTCACAAACCGCTTGAAATTTTCGCATGAAATCAAATGCTACATGCTCAAGATGATATTGTAGATAGGTCCATAAAATTTGATTTAACCAATTTCAACTTTTCAAAAATCCAATTTTGACCTAAATTGCAAAATCCCCAAATTTTCCTTCTTGCTGAATTTTTCGCTTTAATTCAAGTTTTCGATCGATTTTCTTCAAACAAACTTCATAGACATGAAATTCCAAGTATTGCGCACATGCTCGTATGTTCAAACCAAATTTTCCCCAAATTTGAAATTTTCAAAAAAATTACGAAAATACCCTTTTGGCTCAAATCTTATAGTAGCACTAACTGGAAATGTCTCTTGTCTCTTTCATAGATACACACTGTGCAGAGGGGAGGGCGAGGACGAGGTAGAGGTCGTGGTCGCATTGTAGGGGCAATTAGGGGCAGAGGTCAGGTTCCTTCAGAGCCTAGACAGGAGGTTCGGAGACCAGACATGTTCGACACACCTCAGGCCGAGTTTTTGTACGAGGCCTACTTCAGTTATTGTAACGTCGAGTTGGGACGTCTACTTCACCTACGCCAGCTCAGAGTCTTTAGGATTCGGCAGAGATTCGACACGTTGCAGTGGACTCATCTCTTCACTGAGGATCTGCCGGTATAGCCGGAGCTAGTGAGGTTGTTCTTCAGCAACCTTACCTACACAGAGGAGGCTCGAGGTCAAGGACATCCACTTAGACTTGTCCTAAGGAGCAAGGTCTTCCGGACTCAGATTCGCTTTTCCACTCGAACACTGGCTGAGATTTTACAGGTTCCTTACTAACCACAGCGGTGTGTGTGGATACTGCGGGAGGAGCAGATTTGGACAGCCATCCCGATGCCGTACGAGCTTCGCGAGATATGCTCAACGCTATGGGATAGTCGTCGATGCTTCACTCCGTGGACCAGCGGACGGATGACGGGTTCTGCACGGATTATCGGTCGCCAAAACATTATGCCGAAGGCCGGACATCACCATCGGGTCACAGTGATGGAGGCCTTAGTCATCTACCGCATCTACATGGGCTTCGAGATCGATCCCTCCTACATCATTCAGCGGGTCATGCTTTGGACTTGCTTCTGCGGCCTAGCATGCGGAACGTTTGCTATGGGAGGCTACGGCCTTGATCCTCGGGCATTTCGGGGTAAGTTTCGAGGATACACCGGTGGACAGCGGTTCCACGGGGATACGTCATCGGGACTCGGACCATTCGTCGGATGAGACTGCAGCGATGCGAGAGATCTCCTGGTCCGAAGGGTGAGGATGATGAGGAGTCGGAGGATGAGGATCGGGAGTCGGAGGATGGAGGAGATGATATCGGTCCCGATAGTGATGATCGGGCCGGAGAAGATACGAGAGATGCATGAGGCTGAGCCGGTGCATCACGAGTTTCCTTCATCACACTTCGAGGCGGGTGGCCCTTGACATGCGGTTCCGGAGACTTCGGAACTTGGGGCACGAGATGAGATCGATGACTTCCATGCTAGAGAGGATGGAGGTCGGACGGGAGCAGATGTATGAGAGGATGGAGTCACGACGGGATAGGATAGAGCATCGGGTGACTCGGCTAGCGGAGGAGTTCGGAGCATACGAGAGATCGGAGAAGATCACCTAGATAGACAAGTACCCTAGGATTTTCATTTATGCATTTCAGATGTAATCGTTGTAAAAGCTTTTGAAATTAATGAAGTTCATTTTGTTTCACTTGATTATTGTATATTATGCACCTTTCTTTTATTTGCATTAGTGACATTTATTTAAGTATAATTATGGTATGTTATTCGGAAATCTTTTGTTATGCTTCATAGGTTAAGTTTCTAATCCAAGTGTTCTATTATTCAATTTTAAGAGTAGAGGAGTCATTTCAAATCAATGACTCAGGAATGTCCAGTTATTGACTTTTGTGGTTAGGATTTCCTCGAACCTTGGGCTCTGATACCAATCTGTCACATCCTCCCAGCCGGTACCCTATCTGGCATACCCGAGAGTGTGATCCACAGCTCGAAGATCAGGTATCGAGTAATCAACCTCCGACATAAACAATAACATAATCATGAACAATAATAATAAAAGTGCGGAAGATAAACCATAGATCCAAATAAGGAAAGAATGAATCATATATAAATCAGAGTACTAGATATAACCAGAGTGTCTAAATCAGATAAGTAAAGTGAGGCGAAATCCCACTCTACAACCAGCGGAAAAGTAGTTCTAAAAGAGAATAAGCAAGATAAAATCTAATCCCAATAGCAGGTACAATAGGTAACTAAATTGTTCTCAACTTTATAGACAACATCCCTATAAGTATAAATCTCATAAACAGCACAAGGACGCTTCCACTCTATGGTCGGACTAAGCATCGTACGGAGCATAACCACTCGCGGGATCTTCAGTGTAATTGTTGTAACCGCAATCACCTTCCTGGAGATATACCTCTTCTCCTTGCGCTTCTTCATACGAGCCGTCATGATATTCAGAACCTGTAGAATAGTCTAACAAACATTGTACAATAAAGGAATGAGTTTCAAAGAAACTCGGTAAAAGCGATTAAATCCATAAAAACATAAATGGCAGGATTTCAGAACAAACATAAATGCAATATGGTATGAAACAAACAATGAATGTATGAATCTAACTCTACATATGTTGGTCTCTATTGGCAGACATGCTTTAAGTCATAGCACCGTACTTCTTTAGGAAAGTCTCAATCACTCATCATCAGTTGGTAATGGGTCCGGCATCCCTCGGGACATTCCATGGCTGGGGGTATAGGTCACCGCTCTCTCACATCACCATTGGTCTAAGTACTGGCGCATGTCAGGGTAAAGCCTAGCCAAATGCAAGTCTTCTACTTAGTTACATCAAGTCAGATCCAGATACGTCCATTCCTCGTCCCTGACGATCCTTTCCGGTATCCTTCACACTAGAGTCCTCATAGTCCCTGACTACGGACTCATCAACCCTATTGGTCATCCACATATGGTAAACGGGAAGCTCTCACGTCCGCTCACGGGTTGGTTACCGGTCTTAAGCGCCCGTGAGCCCAAGTCTATCCATATGCAACCCTACCAATAAATGGCCCCCACAATGTGATTCCTGTCCTCTCACGGGTTGGTTACCGGTCTTGAGCGCCCATGAATCCCCATTGCTACCACGGGTCGTTCGGTCTCAATACCCCTCCGATTAGAGTCTGACATAACGGGACATCCTAGCCCAACACTACTAGACAGTCCTAGATATGTCATCCAACAGTTTAGGAAGGTGTCCAGAGGGCATCTCCGGAAACATCCCATAATATTCCCGTAGTTGTCCAAGGACAGAAGTGTCAAAAGGACACCTCTCCTTTCCAAACCATACTTAAGCATACACAAGCATCAATTCATAACATCACATATATGGTAACTTCATATATGGAAAGAAATCAATAATTACAATCAACTTGTATATAACTGGTAAGTAAATCATACATGAGTCAATTCAATATAAATAAGTAATGCTACTGATATCAAGACAGTACCACAGTAGTATAACATTATAAGAATCTAATTAAAGAAATAAATTAACAAGATTCAAATATAGAAACTAAGATATGCAATTTATGTTTTTAAAGAAGTAACCATCCTTACCTTTTATAACTTGCAAAGGAATCCTAAGAAATCAAGTAAGATCTTGACAAACTTGAGAAGAAGGTCCTAAACAAGTGTATACAACATATTAGGAAAGATCCCTAACAGAAAAGATACCAAAACATCCAAAGCAGACCAATTCTGGAGTTGTTGTACTCATTGGTCGAGTGGATTGGTCGACTGGTCTAGTCGACCAATCAGTCGACCAATGCAGACAGTAGCCTATAAAATCAGAGTTTTGAGATATAAAATCCGAATTTGGTGGTTCAAAAGGGTACTAATCAAGGGGTAAACTACATTAGTAGTATCCTAACATATAGGGGATCTCAAAACACTAATCAAATCAAGTCATCAAGATACAAATTAGGAAACAAAAAGTTACCATAATTAGATCAATCATGGTTCTTGAAGAATTCAAGATAGAAATCAAAGACAAGAACAATAGGAGAATGAATCATTGATTCAGGTAAAGGTATCATGAGAAGCATACTTAGATCTTCAAGAAAATAGACCTAAGAGCATAAATCTAAATAAGGAAACAAAACCTACCATATATGTAATTATCATGATTCATGAAGAAAACATGGTATGGTAGAAGAGAAACAACTAGAGATTGATAGATCATGGATCATGAAAAGAAAACACAGCAATTGACTACTAACATGATCAATATAGTAGATCCAAGGAGATCAGAATTCAAATCAAAAGATAAACAAAGACTAGATCATGATTTGATCATGATTCCTTCAAAAGCTTGCAATGATCATGGTTAAGATCATTGCATTAGCCATTAATCCTTAGGAAGATCATGAGAGACAAGTCCAGGAGATGTTTGCAACAGAGAATGCAGCATCTCCTCTCTGTCTCAACTCAAAAAGGAAAGAAAAACAGAGATGGAGGAGAAGAAGAGAGTGTAGACATACCTTTGATGCAAAAGGAAGAGTTTTGATGAAGATCCGTCAAGAAAAACACCAAGGATGCAAGGGAGATGACTTGCAGAGGTCTTTGGTTCGTTCCAAAGAGTTTGGAGGCAGAAAATACGAAGTAGACTCGAGATTGGACTTAAATAGAGCAAGCAAGACCTAATTGCCAAAGACAGCACCCATTGGTCGAGTGGATTGATCGGTCCGGTCCAATCGACCAATCGGTTCAACAACTCCTAAACAGGGAATTGAAGACCCAGATCAAATCCAATCCTAAAGGGGTTTTGCACACATATCAAGTGACTTACCTAATAGGTAGAAATGCCTTCAAACCATGATAGAGAGCACTCCAAGTCCATCAACTAATCCGATCTTCATCAAGATTCAGTTTCCATAAATAGAACCTCATCATCAACTCTCATGGATTCAAAGCCGGACACCAAGTCCTCCTTTGGGATGGCCCAAAGCTGACTTCTTACTTTACTTCGGGTCACTTTGGACCTACAAATAACAAGGTTTCCGGGTCAAGGTTAGGGCTGGGTTTTACATTCTCCCCCCCCTTAAAGAAATTTCGTCCTCGAAATTGAAAGCGTACCTGTGCTTCCAAAGAGGTAAGGAAACTTCTCCTTCATATCTTCTTCCTTCTCCCAAGAAGCTTCTTCAGGGGTATGGTTCTTCCACCGAATCTTCACCAAAGGGATGGTGCGATTCCGCAGTTGCTTGTCCTTCTTATCCAAGATTTCGGCCGGCTCTTCATCGTAGGTCAAATCAGCACTAAGTCCTTTAGGTGCTTGCTGCAAAATTTGTTTCGGATTCTCTATGTATTTCCGGAGCATCGAAATATGAAACACATTGTGAACACCAGCAAGAGGCGGAGGTAATGCTAATCGATACGCAACAGGTCCAACCTTTTCCAAAATCTCGAAAGGTCCAATGAAACGAGGGCTAAGCTTTCCCTTAACATTAAATCTCATCACACCCTTCATTGGTGAAACCTTCAGAAAAACTTTCTCTCCAACTTGAAATTCCAAATCGGTCCTTCTCTTATCGGCATAAGATTTCTGTCTTGGTAGGCGGACTTAATCCTTTCTCTTATCATATCTACCATAGCACTCGTAGCTTCAATCATCTCAGGACCTAAGACTTTTCTTTCACCTGTCTCAGTCCAGTACAAAGGTGTCCTACAAGTACTGCCATACAAAGCCTTGAATGGAGCCATGCCTATTGTTGCTTGATAAGCTGTTGTTATAGGCAAACTCAACCAAAGCTAGGTGTTCATCCCAATTACCACCCATATCCACCACACAAGATCTGAGCATGTCTTCCAATGTCTGAATTGTCCGCTCAGATTGTCCATCAGCTTGTGGATGATGAGCTGTACTCAAGTTCAATTGGGTTCCCAAGGCCTTCTGCAAACTATTCCAAAACCTTGAGGTGAACCTAGGATCACGATCAGAAACAATACTCAATGGCACACCATGCAGGCGAACCACATTATCCACGTAAAGCCTTGCTAGCTTATCCAGTATGAGTGATCTTCATAGGAATGAAGTGGGCTGATTTGGTCAACCTATCAACAATCACCCACACGGTGTCATTGCCTTTACTTGTCCGAGGCAAGCTAGTCACAAAGTCCATAGAGATATCCTCCCACTTCCAACTAGGAATAGGAAGAGGTTGAAGTAATCCAGGATGGGGGTTGTCGAACGGCTTTCACACGTTGGCAAGTCTCACACTTGGCAACAAAATCATCAACATCAGCCTTCAAACCAATCCACCAAAAATGTTCCTTCAAGTCCTTGTACATCTTGGTGCTTCCCGGGTGTATAGTAAAGACTGGCTGGTGTGCTTCCTTCAATATTTCCTTCTTAATTTCTTCGTTTGCAGGCACGCACAGTCTTCCTCTAAACAATAAAGCACCATCCATGGATATACCAAAGTCGGGGGTCCGACTCGGGATTCGAAGAAATCTTCTCAACTTTGATCAAAAGTTCTTGGTCGAACTCTGTGAGCAACAATTTTATCTCTAAGGCCAGATCTTGCCATCATGGCGAGAAAGAATAAAATCAGAATTCTCGGGGACAATTTCCAAATCAAAACTCTCAATAGAAGACCACAATGGTAAACTCAAAGCATTCAAATCCAAAGTCTTCTTCCGGTTCTTCCTACTAAGAGCATCGGCAACAACGTTTGCCTTCCCAGGGGTGATCTTGAATATCACAATCATAATCGAGAGACTAGTTCCAACCATCTCCTTTGTCTCATGTTCAACTCCTTTTGGGTAAAGAAGTATTTCAAACTCTTATGATCCGTGAAAATGGCAATCTTCTCACCGTAGAGGTAATGTCTCCAAATCTTCAAAGCAAAGACAACAGCGGCAAGTTCTAGATCGTGAGTGGGGTAATTCCGCTCATAATCTTTCAATTGCCGAGAAGCATAGGCTACGACCTTGCCATGTTGCATCGATCGCAACCCAATCCAATCTTTGGCGCATCGGTATAAACTGTCATACCACCGGAACTATCGGGTATAGTCAAAACCGGGGCACTTGTCAATCTATCTTTCAACTCTTGGAAATTCTTCTCACAGGCGTCAGACCAAACAAACTTTTCTTCTTTCTTGGTCAACTTAGTCATAGGAGCAGCCAACCGAGAAAAGTTCTCAATAAACCTTCTGTAGTAACCCGCCAATCCAAGAAAACTTCTTATTTCCGTTACCGACTTCGGTCTTTCCCAATCAGCCACAGCTTGAACTTTTTCAGGATCGACACGAATACCTTCGGCTGAAACCACATGGCCAAGGAATACTACTCTCTTAAGCCAGAAATCACACTTGCTAAACTTGGCGTACAACTTCTTTTCTCGCAACCTTTGCAAAGTGAAACTTAGATGGCTCGCATGCTCTTCTTCGCTCTTCGAATAGATCAAGATGTCGTCGATGAAAACAATCACAAACTTATCAAGCACATCGTGAAATACTCGGTTCATGAGGTCCATGAACACCGCGGGGAGCATTGGTCAATCCGAAGGGCATGACCCTAAACTCGTAGTGACCATACCGTGTTCGGAAAGCTGTCTTGAAGATATCACTAGACTTCACTTTCAATTGGTGATATCCGGATCTTAAGTCAATCTTTGAGAACACAACTGCACCCTTTAGGCGATCGAAGAGATCATCTATTACGGGCAGCGGGTATCTATTCTTGATAGTCGGCTTATTCAACTCACGGTAGTCGATGCACGAGCGCATACTACCGTCTTTCTTCTTGACAAACAAGACCGGAGCTCCCCAAGGTGATACACTAGGTTGTCCGAAACCTCTATCAATGAGCTCATTCAACTGATTTTGCAACTCTTTCAACTCGGTAGGAGCCATCCTATACGGAGCTTTAGATACCGGAGGCGGCACCGGGGACGAGATCAATAGAAAACTCGACATCCACTGTCCGGAGGCACTCCCGATAGATCATCGGGGAAGACATCAACAAAGTCACGAGACAACCACGACTTCATCGACTCTTTTCTCCACTTTACCCTTGCCTTCGAGATGAAGCATCATCCACTAGGGCATAGACTTGCATCGGTGCGAGACAGCACCTTCTTACAAACCCTTCTCTTCTCACCATGAAATTCTAAGACCGGACTTCCACAAATATGGAACTGAATCTTCTTTGAGGAACAAAGAAACACGGCTTTGTGGGCTGTTAACCAATCAATTCCCAAAATAACATCGAAGTCCTTCATATCAAGAAGTACAAAATTGGCTTCCAAGTTCTTCTCACCAATCAACACGGGACATTTAGATAACCCCTTATCTAGTTTCACAACAGGACCAGTAGGTGTACTAATCAATAAACAACTAGACAACTTCTCGGGGATTAGGTCGGTCTTCTTGATGAATGCGAGATGACATGAACGAATGAGATGCACCCGTATCAAATAAGACAAATGCGAGAAATAGAAGCAACTAACAATGTACCTGTAATCACTTCATGGCTTGGATCTGCTCAGCCTTGGAAATCCTGAACACTCTACCGAGAGGGAGGAGTAGGAGCACTCTTCACCACTTGAGCGGCAGCTGCTTTGGACGGGCCGCTTCGGACGAGCACGAGCGAAATGACCAGCTTGCTTGCGGTAAAAGCAAACGGGATTCTTTGGGTCCAAGCTGGGGTAGCTGCAACAGAGGGCTTACGAACAAAAGGCCTAGCACTTGCACTCACTCAGTGGTGGTTGGTTTCCGCCATCTTGTCTAAACTGGCCGGGCTGCTGAAAACCCGAGTTCGACCTACACTCCTAGGCTGAAAGGTAGGAGTGGGGTAGGGTGTAGGTCTCACAAAACGCCGATCATTACGATCCACCAACCCAGGGTTCCTTGGCTGCCAGGGCCTTTGCACACGTGCACTTTCCTTCTCTGTTTCTTCCAACTTCTTCGAGTTCTGCACCACTTGAGCATAGCTCACTATAGGCTGGGTTGTGAGGTAAGCTTTAATGGCGGGCGCAGTCCTTTGAAGAACTTCTTCGCTTTGGCGAGATCGACCTTCGAGAGAATGCGGAGCAAAGAAATGAAGCTCCTCAAACTTCTGTTGGTACTCCAACACAGACAAAGATCCTTGTGTGAGAACCATAAACTCAGCTTCCTTCGCATCTTTCACCGCCTCGGGGAAATAATTCATACAAAAAGCCTCTTTGAACAACTCCCAAGTTACAACTCCTGCATGCAAACCTTCCAAAACAGGCCCGAGTGGAGGTCCACCATGCATCGGCTTCTTGTTGCAACACGTTCGACAAACGAGAATCTTACGAGCTTCCGAGCATTGTAGATGTCGGAAAGCCTTCTCCAACTCACGAAGCCACTTGTTAGGAAACAAGGGGTCCTTGGTAACTCCAGTGAAAGTGGGTACTTGCATCTTCAGAAAACTCTCCATCAGGCGAGTATGAGGAGTTCCAGCTAAACCTCCCGCATTCAGGACTGCGGCATGAGGATTCACATTAGCACCAGTTCGAGTCTCATTGTGCGAGTCATGAAACCCACCAACATCTGGTTGGGCCCAGCTGCTTGCTTCTGCTGCATCATATTGCCCATAATATTGGCAATATCACGGAAGCTTCCAACATTCGGGGCACCGGGTATCTCATGGGTACCCTGGTCAACGTTAGGTATCTCACCACCTCCATGAGGTATTTCACCACCTCCCTGAGGTATTTCACCACCTCCTTGACAACTGGATTCACCACGCCCACTTCTCAGAGTAACCATTCTGCAAAACTAAGAACATCAAAATACCGAATTTCGAAGTTTCAACATAAACCACAAGTCCAAATGATTTGAAAACTTAAATCATGCTTAAATATATCCATATAGTCATCAAACAATAATCCATAAGGCAAAAATCACATTTTCCAAAAATTCAACAGCAAAAAGAGGTCTCTGTGACCATTGGTCGAGTGATTGGTCGGCCGACCCGGTCGACCAATGAGTCGACCAATCAAGACAGAATGCGAAAATTCGCATTATAAGCCTCATTTCCACATTCCAACTTCATTTTATCCTCTTTCAAAGGTGAGAGAGCTCTAGGGAAAGTCTCCAAAGGTTCTTACAAGTGTTCTTGAGGTGTTTTGGTGCTTCAACAACAACACTTCAACACACAACCAACACAAACAAGGTAAATCTCTCATTCTTTCCTCCATTTTAATCTTCTCATGCTTGCATTTCCATCAAAACCATGCTTTGCTTGTATCCAATGCTAGAAATCATGCTTAGGAATGCTTAGAAACATATTCCTTAGGTTTCAAACACAATGCCATGCATAGACAACAAGTTCTAACATATTGGTGTTCATCTACGCAACGTTTTCATACCGAAATCGTTATCTTTAGAAAATTTTCGTTTTCTCACAAACCGCTTGAAATTTCCGCACGAAATCAAATGCTACATGCTCAAGATGATATTGTAGATAGGTCCATAAAATTTGATTTAACCAATTTCAACTTTTCAAAAATCCAATTTTGACCTAAATTGCAAAATCCCCAAATTTTCCTTCTTGCTGAATTTTTCGCTTTAATTCAAGTTTTCGATCGATTTTCTTCAAACAAACTTCATAGACATGAAATTCCAAGTATTGCGCACATGCTAGTATGTTCAAATCAAATTTTCCCCAAATTTGAAATTTTCCGAAAAATTACGAAAATACCCTTTTGGCTCAAATCTTAAAGTAGCACTAACTGGAAATGTCTCTTGTCTCTTTCACAGATACACACTATGCAGAGGGGAGGGCGAGGACGAGGTAGAGGTCGTGGTCGCATTGTAGGGGCACTTAGGGGCGGAGGTCGGGTTCCTTGAGCCTAGGCGGGAGGTTCGGAGGCCGGACATGTTCGACACACCTCGGGCCGAGTTTTGTACGAGGCCTACTTCGATTCTTGTAACATCGAGTTGGGACGTCTACTTCACCTACGCCAGCTCGAGTCTTTAGGATTCGGCGAGAGATTCGACACGTTGCGGTGGACTCATCTCTTCACCGAGGATCTGCCGGTATACCGGAGCTAGTGAGGTTGTTCTTCAGCAACCTTACCTACACGGAGGAGGCTCGAGGTCAAGGACATCCACTTAGACTTGTCCTAAGGAGCGGGGTCTTCCGGACTCGGATTCGCTTTTCCACCCGAGCACCGGCTGAGATCTTGCGGGTTCCTTACTATCCACGGCGGTGTGTGTGGATACTGCGGGAGCAGATTTGGACAGCTATCGATGCCGTACGAGCTACGCGAGATATGCTCTACACTATGGGATAGTCGTCGATGCTTCACTCCGTGGACCAGCGGACGGATGACGGATTCTGCATGGATTATCGGTCGCATAGTCGGCCGAAACATTATGCCGAAGGCCGGACATCACCATCGGGTCACGGTGATGGAGGCCTTAGTCATCTACCGCATCTACATGGGCTTCGAGATCGATCTCTCCTACATCATTCAGCGAGTCATGCTTGGACTTGGTTCTGCGGCCTAGCATGCGGAACCTTTGCTATGGGAGGCTACTGACCTTGATCTTCGGGCATTTCGGGGTGAGTTTCGAGGATACACCGGTGGACAACTGGTTCACGGGGATACGTCATCGGGACTCGGACCATTCGTCGAATGAGGCTGCGGCGATCGAGAGATCTCCTGGTCCGGAGGGTGAGGATGATGAGGAGTCGGAGGATGAGGATCGGAGTCGAGAGGATGGAGGAGAGGATATCGGTCCCGATAGTGATGATCGGGCCGGAGACGATCTGAGAGATGCACGAGGCTGAGCCGGTGCATCACGAGTTTCCTTCATCACACTTCGAGGCGGGTGGCCCTTCTCATGCGGTTCCGGAGACTTCGGATCTTGGGGCACGAGATGAGATCGATGACTTCCATGCTAGAGAGGATGGAGGTCGGACGGGAGCAGATGTATGAGAGGATGGAGTCACGACGGGATAGGATAGAGCATCAGGTGACTCAGCTAGCGGAGGAGTTCGGAGCATACGAGAGATCGAGAGAAGATCACCTAGATAGAATGTACCCTAGGATTTTCATTTATGCATTTCGGATGTAATCGTTGTAAAAGCTTTTGAAATTAATGAAGTTCATTTTGTTTCACTTAATTATTGTATATTATGCACCTTTCTTTTATTTGCATTAGTGACATTTGTTTAAGTATAATTATGGTATGTTATTCGGAAATGTTCTGTTATGCTTCATAGGTTAAGTTTCTAATCCAAGTGTTCTATTATTCACTTCTAAGAGTAGAGGAGTCATTTCAGATCAATGACTCAGGTGTCACATCCTCCCAGCCGGTACCCTATCTGGCATACCCGAGAGTGTGATCCACAGCCCGAAGATCAGGTATCGAGTAATCAACCTCCCACATAAACAATAACATAATCATGAACAATAATAATAAAAGTGCGGAAGATAAACCATAGATCCAATAAGAAAAGGATGAATCATATATAACTCGAGTACTAGATATAATCGAGTGTCTAAATCGGATAAGTAAAGTGAGGCGAAATCCCACTCTACAACCAGCGGAAAAGTAGTTCTAAAAGAGAATAAGCAAGATAGAATCTAAT